>NC_056749.1:161654425-161680067 GCF_019279795.1 Protopterus annectens
CCTCCTTTTTCCCTTCTTTAGAGTGTCGGCCTTCTGGCAGTCGGTGTACTGAAGGGGACCCATACATATATATATATATATATATATATACACACATATATATATATATATATAAATACACACACATACACACATATATATATATATATATATATATATATATATAAATACACACACACATAGATATATATAAATACACACATATGTATATAAATACACACCCATATATATATATATATATATTTATATATATATATATATATATATATATATATATATATATATATATATAAAATATACACACATATATATATATAATATACACACACACACACATATATATATATATATATATATACACACACACACATATATATATATATATATATATGTACACACATTTATACACACACACATATATATATATATATATATATCTAAATATATGTACACACACACATATATATATATATATATATATATATATATATATACCCACATATATAATATATAAGTTTGTAGTGTCATTTAAAGGGGATCCAGTGTCAGTCTGCATAGGATGACATTTTCGGCAAGCCATGCTGCTTCGCTAAAGAGGGCTTGCACTTGTCACCCTTAGGCTTTTGAATACTGGCCAAGGCTCTTGCCACCCCCATAGTGCTTTTTTTAGGCAAGGCTCAAAAGACAAACCCACTAATGTAAATAGCACAAGTAACAAAAATCTGAGGGTAATACTCTTCAATGCCAGAAGTCTAAACCTCAAAATGCACGCACTCGAGGCACTCCTCCGTATGGAGAAAAATCGATATAAGTTCAGTAACAGAATCCTGGTTTAAGGATCGAGAGAGCACCCCAGAACTTCCACGCTTCAACTCATACCTTACATTTCGGCCACAGAACCCGGACAGAAATTCAAAAGGCGGGGTAGTATCCATATTCATCAAGGATACCCACACCTCCAGGTTAGTGGCACAGCATGATGCTTCAGAGATTATCCACGTGCAACTAACAACGGGCAAAACTGAAATTCAAATTGTAGCTTGCTACAGATCACCCACCATGTCCCAGGACCCCCATTCCACATTTCTGGAAACAATGGGTAACAAAGGTCCTACCAATTACCCTAATATTGGGTGATTTCTACTACCCAAACATTAACTGGGAGAACTACTCAAGTACTAACTCCCTTGCCCCACATTTCCTAGAATTTATAAACTCAAACGCCCTGTAACAACTGTTCAACACTCCCACCAGATTTGACAACATATTGGACCTGGTCATCACCAACATGGGCAACTGGTGTTCTACACCAGAGGGGTCAACCCCTCACTGGTTAGATTTGACCATAAACAAATCACTTTGGATATCCACATTCCTCCCCCGGACAAGGAAACTACTGTGAAAAACGTTTCAAAAGCAAACTTCACGTAACTTAAGATGGAGGTGGAAAGTTTCAAAGCCCCCATGCTAAAGAATAATGCTGTCCAAGCTGCAAAATCCTTTACTAATGCATTCTACGGGCACCTACAAGAATGCATGGATCGTGCTATCCCAAGCAAAACCAAGACTCACTCTGCCAACAAAAGGAAACCAGTCTGTTGGACCCCTGCCATACAATAGGAGGAGGAAACTAGTACAGAAAAGAGTAAAATCCCAAGAAAGGAAGACATCCCTGATCAGTATCAGCAAGAAACTACAATCCTTTATAAAATGGTCCAAGGCGAGCTTTGAAAGAAATCTTGCAAGGACTCCAAAGATAACCACAATGCATTCTTTAGCTATGTCAAGAATCTAAGTGGCAATGCTCAGATCTGCTCTGAGTTAGTGCAGAAAGGCAGAAAAAACACTGAACCAACCAATATTGCTAACATCCTGGCAGACAGGTTCAGTGCAAACTTCACCCCCCTCTCACCCCCAAAAGGACCCATAACCATACCAGAAGAATGTTGAGCCCTTGAAAACACAGACACTCAGGTTAAAATAGCGCTCTCCAAAGCCAAAGACACAGCATCAATGGGACCAGACAGTGTCCCAGGCTGCGTCCTACATGAGCTCAAAGGCCAACTAACCCCTCACCTAAACACATTGTTCAAATTCAGCCTCTCTACAGGCTATGTACCCATAGAGTGGTGCACAGCAATGGTTATTCTGCTCCACAAAGGTGGAGCCACAACAGACCCCATTAACTATCGCCCGATAAGCCTGACTAGCTTGGTCTGCAAGGCTATGGAGTGCATCATCATGGAACTCATTAAAAGACATTGGGAACCTCCAAACACTGGACCCTAGCCTGTTCGGCTTTGTTCAGGGCAGATCATGCCTCCTAAACCTGGAGGACTTTGAGACAGTTACCATGGCTATAGACGAGGGAAAGGTGGTACACACAGCCTACCTAGACCTTGCAAAGGCCTTCAACACCATTCCCCATTCTAGTATTATAGACAAGCTCACTAGCCAGAGCATAAACCCCTATGTCGCAAGATGAGTTGCCAATTGGCTCATGGACAGAACCCACATGGTGAGAGTTGCGGGAGCTAGGTCTGACTCTAAACCGGTTACAAGTGGCATTCCCCAGGGCTCAGTCCTAGGACTTCTCCTGTTCGGCATATACTTCTCAGAGGTACAGACAAGCACAGGACGACTATGGCTGACCAAGTTCACAGACGACTACAAACTAGGGGCTATAACTGACTTACTGGCTGACAAAGACATCCTCCAAAAGGGTCTCACTGAGACGGATACCTGGTGTCAAAATCATAGCCTCATGCTAAATGCCAAAAAGTACATAGTTATTCCCCTTGGAAATAAAGTACCCACAAACTACCACATAGGTGGTAGTCCCCTAAATATGGAAAATGTAATAAGGGATCTGGGGATAGTAATCTCTCCTTTGATAATCACATTGCCAAAGTGGTTAGAAAATCCTTCTGTGGCCCGCCTAATCACAAAAGGGTTTGCATCCAGAACAAAAGAGGTAATTGTGCCCCTCTACTCACCAGACCCATCATAGAGTACAATGTCCAATTTGGGATGTACCATACAAGACACCTGCAACACCTGGAAAGACCACAGAAGTACCTCACCAAGAGGATCACTGGCCTCAAACAGATGCCCTATGCAGCTCGACTGTAGAAACTCCAGCATACTGCCTGCTCAGAGGTGATCTCTGCCTGACATACAAAGCCATGTCCAACCCAGAATTGACGGACATGCTCCAACTAAAGAAAACCTTATCCCCTTGAGCCACATGCTCTAGGGATCTAAACCTCACCACAATAAATAGGATGTGTTGGAGGGATAGATTCCTGTCCCAGATACTTCCCATGCCTTGGAACAAGATTCCTATCTACATTAGGCAGAGCTCCTCACTAGCACTCTTCAAGAGAAACCTTGATGAGTGGATGGGAAACAAAGTTTACCCCGGGATCACTTCAGTGGTTCTGCTTGACAGAGGCACAGAGAACTAATCTAAGGGGACGGCGAAAGCCAACACATTCTGGCTAGGCTTATAAATGCCTTCGGGCAGATAGCCTAGTACCTACCTATGAACCTATATATATATATATAAATATATATATATATATATATATATATATATATATATATATATATATATATGTATGTATGTGTGTGTGTGTGTGTATTATATATTTATGTATATGTTTGTGTATATATATATATATATATATATATATATATATATATATATATATATATATGTATGTGTGTGTATATATATGTATGTATGTGTGTGTGTGTGTGTGTGTAAATATATATATATATATATATATATATATATATAAATATATATATATATATCTATATATATATATATATATATATATATATATAAATATATATAAATATACACTCACAACCAAGAGGAAAAAAAAAAGATGCATGTTCTTCCAAAAAGGAAGGAAAGAAAATCTCAACTTCCTACCTTTCTAGGGACTTTATTTTTAAAGCACATCTTATCGAATAATTTTCTTTCAACCCTGGAAAAGCATGCGCATTAGTTTTCAATTGCCATAACTTCTCTTCCAATTTCATCTCCCATTGGCCACCCCTATTGTTTTTAGGAACCTGATCTATAACTGCATATTTGAAACTATGGGAGGGATGCTCATCAACATGTTTTGCCACATTGGTGATATTATGCTTAGCTATGTGATATTGGTGTTTATAAATTCTCCGTTTAAAATGGAGCTCAGTCTTCGCTATATAGAAGCCGTTGCAGTTTTGACACCTGGCAAGCTAGATCACTCCTGTCTTACAGTTAAATTTTCCTTTTATTTTATATGTTTTACCATGAATTTGAAATTCTTTTTTAACATCTGTAAACCTGCATTGATGGCACTGTCATCCCCCCATTAGTAAAGTTTAGGGGAGGTTGATTTTCAAGCATGTTTTTATGATTACAACCTTTTTTAAAGTAATATGGGGCCTATTTCCCAAAACATTACAAATAGTGTTATCTTCGATAATAAGTACCTAATTCTTTACAATATCATCTCTCAAGCCATTAGCATCAGTGGAAAAGGGAGTTAAAAGATTGGTTATATAGGAGCAAGAATTATTTAACTCATCAGTAGTGTTTGAAACCCTTGTGTGGGTGACTCAATAAATTGATCAACCATCTCACTTTTCCAGAGGATAGGTTTAAAAAGTCCTGAATGCCATTTCTGGCTCACTTCAGCAATTAACTGGTCAATCAACTCTTCTCTGTACCCCCTCCTGAAATACGTATTCTTTAACCCTAAACATTCAAAGTAGTCATCCTCAAGGGAAACCATCTTGACGGCTCTAACTAGTTGCGTTTTTACAACAGCCTTTTTCTGATGAAACGGATGACTACTTTGGAAAAGCAGAAAGGTATTTGAATACGTTGGCTTTCTGAAAATTTTTGCCAAATATCTGTTGTTACTATAATCCTTACTTAGGTGAAAATCCAGGAAATTGATTGCATCAGTTTCAAACTGAAAAGTAAACTACAAAAAAATTGGTTAATCTACTAATACTGCTAAAGTTGACTACTGAACTATAATCACCTTTCCATATGAAAAACATGTAGTCTTGTTAACGTGTATCAAAACACATGTTGGATAAATTCTGTGTTTTGAAACAGGAGTGATCTTTCCCAGTATGCCATTATGCAATTGGCAAAGGTGCCTCCATAGGGTGAGCCCATGGCAACTCCTGTTTTTTTGGAGTAAAAAGTCTTTATTTAACAAGATGAAATTGTTGCACAAAATTATGTCTAAAAATGTTTCAATCAAATTTACTTCCTGACTGTCGACACCTTTCATATACAAAAATTCTCTAACCCATTCTATACCTAACTCTTGGGGTATGACCATGTATAGATCTTTGATGTAGATTTTCAAAAAGTTATAATCAAAATTAAACTCTAAGATGTTAAGCCCTTCCAAAAACCTCCAGCGGCAGCCTCACTGCCCTAACTCAACAACTAACAGAGCATATGTATGTTTTGTCGAGGAGATAGTTTTTGCAATGAAGGAACAGCTACGAGGCAGAGGCTCATTTCAGCCCACAGAATTAGTTCTGGTGAAACAACTTGTTTGAATCAACAGTTCCTTGTGAACTTTACAATCCCTGCAGTTAAAGACTTTTTGAAACAGTCAGTCTCCTTTAGTGGCTCCGATTTAGCCAGTGCTTCACTTATCAGCGATGATGGGCATACGAATATTGTTCTTAATCTCAAAGCATTTGACCAGAAAATGCTTAAATTTAAGAAGTTACAACTGGAGATTCTTTATTTTCAAGAATGTATAGTATTTGTATCAAAACCATCCCCAAAGGACTGTGCCAATGGCATTATCCCAGAGTTAATTAACTCCCCCTTTCACCAAGATTTGTTGCACCTCTTTGACAAACAAGGTTTAGAGTTCCTTGAGTTATTAATAAAACAGTATAACTCACAAATGGAAGATTTAAAAGTTGACTTGGAAGTGCTTGAATGGGACTTTTATTTATTTCTTTGACCGGGTATTGTCCAACTGGGCATGGATCCCATTTTCAGCGGAGGCCCAGGGAGAAAAGCTCCACATGTAGAATAGTCACACTTGCGTATACACTTAGAATCCTAATTATTTAAACAATGTGTAAAGCAAAAAATCAGTACAGCAGTTGTCTAAATACTATAATGAAAAACACTTAACAAAAACTTGAGATTGAGATTAATAGCATGATTTAGTGAGAAAACTGTGCTACAGATAGTCAAAGAGCAATACAGTCATTATAATAGTTTTAAGGCCAAAAGTAGTATGTGTGTTTACATTTACTAACTCAATTTAGAGTCACACTAGCCTTCAGCAGAATATAACTGTAGTTGAGATAGTAAGCCAGTTAATGGTTAAATGTAAGGGAGTAGTAGGTGGGCCAGCCTGGGGTATGACAGGAGCAGAGCCATTGTTTTGCTAGATGTTCCTTGAGGGAGCATTTAAACTCGTGTATTCTTGGGTTGTTAGCTATAGATTAAGAGTGTTCCAGAGTTTTGCAATTTTGTAGGAGTACAGTGCGGTGCCTCGAGAGTTGTGGGGTTGAGTTACCTTTAACATTAGTTTATCTGAGGATTGTAGTGGTCTAGGATTGCTGTTATATTCTATTAGGTTACTGAGTAATCGACAGTTGTTTGGCTTGTGAATTATTTTGTGGGCCAAGGACAGTTGGGTTAGGTGTTAGAAGGTTTGGGAGTTCTAACCATTTGAGTTGTGACAGCACTGAGCAGTGATGTGTTCTGTATGGGTAGCCTGTAGCATATTTGGCTATTTTATTATAGCACGTTTCAAGATTACGTTTGTCAGATTTACAAATATCTGTAAATACTTAGGAGCCATAGAGGAGGGATGAAAGTAGGTGAGTGAGGGCAGTGGCTTGTCTGGCAATTTCTGAAAGGTAAGGTTTCATTTTATATAGGGTGCCTAGTTTGGAATGGACTTTTTTGATGGTGTGGGAGATGTGGGTGTCAAACCTTAGGTTTTCATCAATTGTGATACCTGGAAGTTTTGTTTGGTTAGTGGGTTTTATTATGGTTCTGTTTGTGGACAGGATGACAGTGGGTTCAGACATGTTTTGGATTTGTTGTAATTGATGATTAACTTGGTTTTGTTGGGGTTCAGTGTAAGTTGGTGAGGTAGTTTTCTTTGTTGTGAAAAGATTTTTGAATTTTTGTTTGTAGATCCTGTGGGGTGGGGGCTTAGCAGAATAGAGTAGTCTGTGTAGTGGACTATGCAGACTTATTGGGATACAGAGCTGAGTTGTTAGTAAAAACTGTAAAGAGAAGGGGACCACATATGGATCCTTGGGCTACTCTAACATTAATGAGTAGAAGGGGGATTGAGAGTTATCCCATTTGGTGGCTTGTTGCCAGTTAGAAAGACAACTGTGGACCCAGGACAAGGATGATGTATTGAGGCCATGGGATGATAGTTTTAGTAGGATTTGGTGGGAGACTGTGTCAAAGACTTTTGACATGTCTAGAGATATGGAGGAGACAATTTGGCCTCTATTAATGAGACCCTGTATGGTATTTGTGTATGACAATAGGGCAGTGGTGGTACTATGTTTAGGCCTGAACCCGTGTTGAGTGGGGGAGAGGAGGTTGTGACTGAGGAGGTGGGTGAGGATTTGGGAGTGAATGCATTTCTCTAAAATTTTGACTAGAGGGGAGATGATGGCTATGGGGTGGTAGTTAGTTCTTTAGAGGGGTCATCTTTTTGTAGTGGAATAATGCAAGATATCTTCCAAAGTCAGGGGATGTCATTTTCCGTGATTGAGCGGTTGATCAGGATTGATATGGGATAGGCTATTGAGGAAACTGTGATTTTAAGGAATTCATTAGGTAGTTGGTCAGCAGCTAGACAGCTGGGTTTGAGCTTGGAGGAGAGTGATTTTATGTAGCTAGTAAGGATTGATGTGAAGGAGAAGGGTGTGGGGGAGTTGGAAGAGGGAAGGGGTACAGTGAGAGGTAGGTCAATCTGATTACCTAGTAGTGATATGATTGAGTTAATGAAGTGGGTATTAAATTGTGTGGCTATTGGGTCAGTAACCTTGGTCGTGGTAGGTGTGTGGGTAGGAGTATGGCCTGGGTTGAGTAGATTATTAATGTTTTGCCAAAATTTCCTGGGGTTATTTTGGTGAGATTGTTGACAAGTAGTTCTCCTTGTCTGTTATATTTTTTTAGCCTGGTTAAGGTGTTGCAGATATGTTGTGCAGGTTGTTGTATTTGTGGTAGTATGGTATGCAGACCATGCTCTCTCTCGTTGCTTCAGCAGTGCTATGGTATCTTTAGTTAGCCAAAGTAAGGGCTTGGTTTTTGCTCTTATTTTTTTTGTGGGTGCTAGGTTAAGTATATTAAGAAAAGTATTGTTGAAGTAAAGGACTGCTTGATCTAGAGGGAGGTATACAAGAGGTTACCAGTTACTTCTCTGAAATAAAAGGTTTAAAGTGGAGGGGGAGAATGTTTTCTTTTTTCCTGACATATATATACATTATGTTAGTGTGTGTCTGCATTAATTTTCTATACAGGAAAGTAGATGAGTGGTCGCTGAGCGAGTCTGGTAGGCAGCCTGCTATGTAACCTAGATTGGGTTTGTTAGTATCCAATCCAGTATGGATTGCTTTTTTTGAGTGTTTGTCAAGATGGGTAGGACAGGATATGGTTTGGGTGAAATTTAAAATATTTAAGAAATTGGATGGGTTGTTACAGTTGGAGTGCCAATCACAGTTGAAATCCTCTAGGATGATAGTTTTCTGGGTAAAGGTATTAGATGCCTAGGACAGATTTTCAATTATGGGTAGGTTGTTGCCAGGGGGAAGGTAGTTAGTTATGATGACAGTTTTGTTTAGTTTTATAGTCAAGTTGTTAAGATTTCTGCGTTGGGTAGGTCAGGAGGGGCACAGTTCACTTGTTCTACTTTGTGTCTTTATACATGATGGTGACACCACCTCCCCTATTGTTTGGTCTGCCTTGTCTAATTATGTTGCATCCATTAGTAATAATTTAAGTGTCTTTAATGTGGGGCTTTAACCAGATTTCTGTTATAGCTGCTCGGTCAGGTAGGTGAGTGGAGTAAGGGTTGCATGGAAGTCAGTGATCTTATTTACTATACTGTGGAGGTTAAAGTTTATGAAGAATAGGTTGTTCTTGTCAATTTTATGAAGTGGGGGAGGGGTGGTGATTAGTGGTATACTGTCTGGAGGTAGGTGCAGGGTAGGGAAGAGAGGAAGCTGGCTGTGGAGGGGTGAGAGTGTTTGGTCCTGGGTTGGGGCAGATGTCAGCCTGGAGCTTAATTTGAGTTATGTTGTATAGAAAAAGGGGTTTGATTTTATTGTTAAGTTTTATACATCTAAGAGTTGTAGTATAACTATGGTGTGTGGGCAATTGTTTGAAATATAGGAGGAGTAAGGTGGTTGAGTTGAACAGCTGGGAGCTAACTGCAGCATATGTGTTGGTATAACTGTTGGTGGAGAGTAAGTGAATGAAGGTAATGGATGATGTACGAGTTCAGAGAGGTGGAATTATGCAGGAGGTATAGAATGTGGAGTAGAACAGTGTTGGATAGCAAATAGATGAGTTGTGACATAGTAGATGTGGTGTGTAGGAGAGAGGGAGGAGATTGAGGTTGGTGGATGATTTGCTGGAGGTAGAAGGGGTGTGGTTAGCTTAAGTATAAAAATGATGAGAGAGGAGGTGGGTGGGAATGGGGATAGGGTAGGGGACCGGAGAGAGCCCAAGTGTAGCGAGGGTTAACAGAGCGAGGCTAGCACCAACAGAGTGCATGCCAACAGAGACAATCAGCTACTAAACGCCAATTGCAGGATGATACTTTTGATGGTAAGGTACAGTTGCACAAAAGGAAAAAACTTTACTGCTAATTTAAATTATAGGGGTTGTTGCTACAACTGCAGGAGTGCGTAGCACTGTCTCAGTAAGTTGTTTGGTGCAGGCTAATCAGAGGAGACCTAATAGCAGCAAGATGCACCCTTTGATTGCTACAAATACGATTACTGTAGTTTTTACTAACATTGACAATAATATTGCTAAGGCCATGGAGATAAATAAAAAAACTTAATCAGAATAAGAAGAATTATGCAAAAGGGTGGGCTTACCCCAACCCACCCGACTCGCAGGCCAATCAGACTAATAGTTCAAGCATTGCCATGGCATCTGCGAATTATGGTTTAGCCCAAAATTATGTCATTGATGAGGCTTCCCTCGAGGGTGCGGAGTAAGGCGGAGATAACCATACTATTAGACCCAGTGAGGGCATAAGGAATGATCAGCAATGGCAGAAAGTTAATGGCAGAACAAGGATTTCTAATAACAGTGTGCAACAGTATCAGGATCTCCAGGGTGGCCAGATGAAGAGCAGCCTCACTTACAAAAAGAGGAAATTAGAAGCCGCAGTGGAAGAGACAGAATTGGCACAGGAGATGGTTGTGACCCTTAATGACAGTCATCTTCGCAGCCTGTAATTTTGACTAATCAGGAAGGGGACTTTAGCATCTATAATTTTTCTTCCCTGGATGGTCCCCAAGAGATCATGGAGATGCTAGCAAAGGGACTTACTTTTGTGCCATCTACAAGAGCCAACCTAAAACACTGGTGGACTTAAATTGTTTATAGGCAAGTTAAATCTAACTTTCATTTGGCAAATCAATCTCAGCTTAATGATGGGAGGGTCGCTAGTGTTTTTAACCCACCTTTGAATCCAACATTGGCTATTTTTTAAAAAATTGTGTGAAATGGATGTAAGGGCATTATTAAATACACCCCATAGAGGTCAAAGCAAAAATAATAAGAGCAGGAAGGAACGCAATTTTTTGAATATAATTAAAGCACATAACATTAGAGCTATGAAACCAGGTAAGGGGGGTGGGTTGGTCTTTATGCACAAATCTGAATATCATAACAGGATGAACCAAATTTTAGAAAGTGAAAACTAAGTTTGAGTTTCATTAAATGAGTTGCATGGGGCATATCATTGTGTAAAAACAATCTTAATTTGTTTGAGGCTAGTATTAGTTTGGATTTATATCACTATTTGAGTATGCCTGCACCAGTGACATGTTATCTTTGGTACTCAAAATCCATAAAGACCTGAACCCCCTTTCCACCTCATAGTGGATGGAAGAAAATCCATTTCTTATGCATGTGCAAAATTAGTGGATAATAAGATCAAGGCACTATTGGCTACTTAACAGATATGTCAAGACTCCTTGAGTTTTCTGGAAGGGCTTAACATGTTAGAGTTTAATGTTGATAGCTTCTTGAATATCGACAAAGATCTATACACAGTCATACCCCAAGATTTGGGTATAGAATGAGTTAGAGAATTTTTGTATATGAAAGGTGTCGACAGTCAGGAAGTAAACTTGATTGAAAGACAGTTTTGTCCAACAATTTCATCTTGTTCAATTAAGAACTTTTTCTCAAAAACAGGACTTGCCATGGGCTTATCCTGTGGAAGAACCTTTGCCAATTGCATAATGGCATATTGGGAAAGACCACTCCTGTTTCAAAACACAGAATTTATTCAACATGTGTTTTGCTACACGCGTTATCGAGATGACATGTTTTTCATATGGAAAGGTGATTATAGTTCAGCAGTCAACTTTGTTAATAGTATTACTAGATTAACCATTTTTTTTTCAGTTTACTTTTCAGTTGGAAACTATTAGCATCAATTTCCTAGATGTTCACCTAAGTCAGGATTATAGTTAACAGATATTTGACAAAAAATTTCAGGAAGCCAATGTATTCAAATACCTTTCTGCATTCCCAAAGTAGTCACCTGTTTCATCAGAAAAAAATTAGTTGTAAAAGGGCAACGAGTTAGAGCCACCAAGATGGTTTTTCCCTTGAGGATGACTACGTTGATGAATGTTTAGGGTTAAAGAATAAATTTTTGAGGAGGGGTACCCAGAAGAGTTGATTGACCAGTTAATTGCTGAAGTGAGCCGGAAAAGGTATTCAGAACATTTTAAATCTATCCTCTGGAAAAATTAGATGATTGATCAATTTACTGAGTTACCCACACAAGTGTTTCAAACACTACTGATGAGTTAAATAATTCTGGGTCCTATGTAACACCAGTCTTTTAATTCCCTTTTCCAGTCATGTTAATGGCTTGAGAGATATTGCAGAATTGGGTACTTAATACCAAAGAGAACGCTATTTGTAATGATTGGGAATTAGGCCCCGTATCAATTTTAAAAAAGGTTGTAATCTTAAAAACATGCTTGAAAATCAACCTCCCCTAAACGTTATTAATTTGGGGATGACAAACTGTTGAAAGTGCCATCAATGCAGGTTTATAGATGTTAGAAAATAATTTCAAATTCATGGTAAAACATACAAAATAAAAGGAAACTAACTGTGAGACAGAAGGAGTGATCCATCTTGTCAGGTATCAAAAATGTGACAGCTTCTATATAGGGAAGACCGAGCACCATTTTAAACAGAGAATTTAATATCACCAATGCCTTGGCAAAACATGTTGATGAGCATCGCTCACAGTTTCAAATATGCAATTATAGATTAAGTTCCTAAAAACAATAGGGGTGGCCCATGGGAGATGAAATTGGAAGAGCATGAGGTATGGCAATAAAAAACTAATGCACATGTTTTCCAGGGTTGAACGAATATTGTTCGATAAGATGTATTTTAAAAATGAAGTCCCTAGAAAGGTAAGAAGTTGAGATTATATTCCTTTCCTTTCTGGAAAAACATATATCTTTTTGTTTCCTCATGGTTGTGAGCATACATTTTATATATATATATATATATATATATATATATATATATATATATATATATAAACTTACATATGTTTAGATTTAAACAAATAATTTTATCATTTCTTATATAAAAAATTTTCTTTTGTATAGGAATGGATTTGGTTTGGTTACGTGTTGCTGAAGTTTTTATATGTAGGATGTTTTGCATGTATATTTTTAGAGTCTTTTAGATGATGGTATATTACTTTAAAATATTATGAAATGCTAATGATTAATTAACATGCCTATTTAAACTAGGAATTGAATGAGTAGAGTTGTCTGAAGTTGATTTTTATGTCGTCAATGAAAGCACTAAAACTTGCTGGGAGAGAAGGACAGCCTGGTGTGGCATCTGTTTTCTTTGGCTTAGTCATTGTTTATTCTTGGTTTTATTTCTCTTCAGGCAACATGTTCTGTGGAGAATATCTATTTCCCTTAGGAAAAAAAATTACTTTTGTGAAACCATGTCTAGAATGAATCAAGTTTTACTGGGAAAAATGGCATTATAGTTTCTTTGAAAGAAATATTATGTATTACACCTGAAATGTCCTCCGCTTCTACTGGTCCTCCTTTCCTTGCAGTTTTGGAGGACATTTCTGTTACAGACAGCAACATAAAATGTATAGCCAGCTTGCAGCCCCTAAGAAGGCAGAGAGACACTATAAATTCTTACAAATACTTTCTAATCCCAGATCTGACCCTGTAGCGATTTCTCACCAAATTATTCTGTGGATAACCATTTATTAAACTCTAATCCATCTCCCTCTGATAAGGATGGGAACAATTCAGATGGATTTGGGAAAGAGTGCACTCTTCTGCTCTTATTTTTAGAATTCCGAATTATCAATTTCACAAGTTAAAGTTTTTGTTTCTTTTGAAAATATGAAAAACATTACTGCTCTTTGTCCTAAACTGCTCTTATTTCTTCGGTTTCACAAGTAACCGAACATTATTTTTAATGTTCACATGACTCAGCTTATGCATCTTTCAAAACAGCAGCTTCCAGGTCTATTACGAGAAGATTTGCATGGTTACATTCTCAAAATTTGCCTAAAGAAGTAAAAGCTGACATTTTGACTTCCCACCTTGATGAGTAGGTTGCATTTGGACCATCTGCTGGTAAGGTCCTAAAAATATCTGATGAGAGAGGAAAACTGATTCAAGAAATTACTCTGACTTTCTAGCCCTCCTTCTCTTCATTTGTTAAAGGCTTCATCTTTAACTCAGGATCCTTGTATAAAAAGAAAAGTATGCAGACTCTGCAAATTTCACGCAAGCATACATTCAAAAACAATGGAAGGGAGGCTCTAAAAAGAGGGGGGGGGCCTCCCAGAAACAGGAATAGTTCAAGTCTGAATGACCATCAACAAATCATAACCCTCAGCCATTGCAATCCTTTAACTCTCCCCCAAAATTTGTCCATTTCTATATTTGGAAACGGATAATCTCAGACAAATGGGTTTGGAAAGTTATCCTTCAAATGCACAGAAGGCAGTGGAAGTCCCTACACATCATTTTAAGGAGATTCCTCCTAATTCTGCTGATCAGAGTTCTTTGTTTATCTCTAACATTAAGCATCTGCTAGAGCAAGGTGTAGTAGAACCTGTGCCTCTGTTTTTCTTTCTTTCAGGGAAAGTTTTTTTTTATTCAGGGATGCTTCTTGTAACAAAAACAGACTTTGCGGAGACCAGTCCTAGATTTTTCCTTTCTCAACCTGTCTGTGAAAGTTTCAAAGTTCAAAAGGATATCCCTTCACAACTTGTTACCTCATTCTCCTGTTCATTTTTTTTTCTTTGGATACTCTAGATTTCATTAGCTATCATTTTCAAGATTTTCAGTGTCTGGATTACACTTTAGGTTGCCTGCATTACCCTTTGGACTTTCTACTATTCCAAGAGTGTTCACAAAGTGTCTTAATTTCAGTGAAAGCCTATTGCACACTGTAAGCATACCTCTCAGCCTTTTAGCAGAAACAAATCTGGGCAAAGCCTGACAGAATGGGGGGACTAAGGCCAAAAATAGGGACAGATTTTAAAAACTGCTCTTATTAAATCAGAAAATTGGTTAAATAAGAGGATTCATCTTAGAATGCATTTTTCTGAAGGATGTGCAGTCTGATACAAATGTATATTATTTAATGACTTCAATCCTCAAATCATCCCAGTTATTTGCCAGAAAATCATAAATTTTAAGAGGAACAGACCAAAAATATGAGGCAAAAATCTGGACATTCTTTGAAAATCTGGACAATTGAGAGGTATGACTAAGGCATTCACAGTTTTCCTTATTTAGATGAAATGTTCATCTTTGCAGTCTTTTTTGAAGGCTTAGGAACCTCTTATTTGGGTTGGAGATCTCCTTCACAGACGGGGTTTCTGGGAAAACAATTCTATCCCACAGAATAGTTATATTTCTGGGGGTGTCTCATGTATACATCCATTCAAAAAGCTTTTGTCCCACAAGGAAAACTAGATTGATTCCTGAGTTTTTCCTTTCAGTCAAGGACTTCAGCAATGGAATTTCTTAGGATTCTAGGACTCATGGCATCTATGATGCTCATGATTTCTCTAGTCAGACTCCAGATGACAAAGATTCGATAATATCTAAAAATCTGTACGGTGACATCAATGCTCCTTTAACTTTTTTAGAGTCATTTCTGGATTTGCAAAAAGGGAAATGGCATTGGTGGAAAGACAAGTTTTATGTACATCCAGGACTTCCACTCTCCCTTCCAGCTCCACTACAGTTCTTAACAGATGCTTCTGATTTTGGTTGGAGAGTGGTGTTTTTGGGGATAAAAAGTGAAGGGTCTTCGGAATGAAAAAGAAAGATCTAAACACAAACATCAAGTTGACATTGGCAGTGATAAATGCACTCAGCTATCAACTGTGGTTCCCAAGAATTCTACAAATGATTATAGACAATACCTCAGTAATGTGGTACATAAGGCCAGATCTTACCATCTGTGCAAATTACACATGGTAGTCTGGGATGCATCAATTTTGGACTACTCATTCTACAGGCTTCTTACATTCTCTTACAGCAAAACATTGTGACAGACAAGCTGAACAGGATGTAGACAGACCCTCTCAAATGAAATTTGAAACGGGTCTTAAAGGATTTGATCCAGCTGTGGGGAAAAGGCCAGATAGCGCTTTTTTGCCAAATTCACAAAAATCTGTGACACGTTGAAAAAAAAAAAAAAACTCTCTCAAGACTTTCAATCTGTTTATTACTGAACTGCTCTTAGGTCGTTTTAACAGTATTCTGATATTTCCTAACCTCCTCTGATACTGCAAAAGCTGTTGTGATTTTGCCAAAGTTCTCCTGAGTTTTCCAAAATATTTCTAAGTTTTACATAGTTATTCTGTGTTTTTAGAAGTTCTCCTACATTTGCAGACTTTTTCAGTATTTGTGAACACTTCTCAGGTTTTCTGAACTTATTTCCAAGGATTCCTGGATATTGTGGGAGTTCTACTTTTTACTGTAAAGCATTTGGTACTGTACTTGAGCTTGAAACCAATTAGTTTTACATTACAAGGGTTTTATTCTGCACTCTAGTGGGAGCAGAGGGCTGATTCAACCCATCCAAGTTGGGAACTGCTGGTGGAAGCCTTATTGGGTGTTTATCTGACTGGCCTGAGGGCTTAACTGTGTAAAAGTCTTTCATCCTGCTAGTCTTTTTGTATTTGGGAACATTTCAACGAAACATCTCCAATTTAAAATCCTCTATAGAAAACTATCTCCCATTGTCCACAGGTGTTCAAAGACCTGCCAATTTGTGCAGAGGGCAGCACCACTGCAGGTAATCTAATAGCACACTACTAAACACTCACTTAGACCTTTGTGACTGTCCCCTACTCCTTCTCAAACTAAGGATCTGATATAATGGATAGGCACATCCCTGTTATCTCTGTTTGTGGCCTGGTGGATATGTTCATCGTGAGGCAGTGTAGTATGAATCCAGCATCGAGTAGCATCCTAAACTTCACCTATGATGATGCCACATTACCAGCAAAAAATAATCGACTTCAATAACTGACTTAGTTTCTGGTGGCACAACAAGGGGATCCAGTATGTCAGCCTGTGGAGACATGATCAACAAACCATGATGCTTTACCAGAGATGGTTCTCACTTGTCACCACTTGACTTACTGATACTGGAAAAAAACTTTGTCTATCCCCATAGTGCCTTTTTTTTAGGCCATGCCAAGTTGTTAAACCCTCCAACATAATAAAAATGACTCATGATTACCTAAAAGGTACTGCTGCTCAATGCTAGGAGTTTAAATAAAAAAACTGCACTCCCTGTCAACAGTCCTCACCCTGGAGGATGCAGATTTATGTGCAGTTATGGAAACATGGTTCAAAACTACGGAAAGCACACTGGCTATCAAAAAATGCAATGCATTTAATACATTTTGATCCCCCTCCACTCAGGATAAAACAAAGAGAGGAGGTATCTCAGTGTTCATAAATGAAACGTACACTGCTAGACTGGTCCAACAACATTACACTCTTGAGCTGCTCCATGCTGAATTAACCATAGGTGTGACCCCCATCATATCCTCACTAGCTACAGATCCCCAACATGAGTATGGACAATGGAGTGGAAACTGCTCCGTCTTGTGCATCAACTCCTCCCTGTGAAGATTCGCCCACAAAATGATCTCCTTTAGTATTAAAGCTAACCTAGAACCCCCATCAAACTCCATACCTGTTAAGAACTTTGCTAAGGCCAATTACCTCTGACAGCTTAATAAACTTCCACACTTCTCCTAACCTGGATGACACTGTGGCCTACTCTGATCTCTACATCAAAGCACTGTACAACCACATTCATAAATGCACAGAGGAGGCAGTACCAGTCAGTCAAACCTATGATTACTGGCAAAAACAAGCTACACTGGTGGACCCCTAGCATAAATAGGCTGTTCAAAAAAAAAAGGAAATAAATCCTCTCCAAAGCCAAGAAGGAACAGACAAAACAATTCAAAAACACACTCACCAGCCTAAACAAACAAATTAAAGAGCTGGTCAAATCTGCCAAAGCAAACTATGAAGCAAAGAAAGCCTCCCAGGTAAAAGATAACCGTAAAGAGTTTTTTAATTATGTCCATAACCTCTGGGGAAATGCTCAGCAATTTGCTAGGTTAATCACAAATGGTAACACTTACACCCAGCCTGAAACTATAGCAAACATGCTGGCCAACCAGCTCAGTTCAACTCCCCATCACCTCTTACCACTCCCAAAGAAATACCCTCAATCATCCCTCTACTGATCATTATGAAGGAACAGGTCCATACTGCGCAGACTAAAACCAAAAACAGTCTCCATTGGTCCTGACAACATTTCAGGATACTTCTTAAGTAGCTTATAACAGCGAACACTTGAAAGAAACATCTCTAATTTAAAATACTCTGCAGGAAATAAAATCTGTCAGGACCCTAGAGACCCTCTTCAACCACAGCCTCCAGATGTGCTTTGTTCCAGAGGAATGGAGGACTGCAACAGTCATCCCTCTGCCCAAGGGGGGACCCATCAACTGAACTGGTAAACTACAGACACATAAGCTTGACCAGTATCTGTTAGACCAGAGAGAGTATTATGTACCTGATCAATAATGAGATAGGAACTCTCCAAACACTGCAGCAGACCCAATTTGGCTTTGTCAAAGGGAGGTTTTGCCTGCTCATTCTGGTGGACTTCTTTGAGAAAGTCAACAGGGCCACAGATGAGGGTAAAATACACACCACTTATCTACAGTTGGCAAAAGCTTTTGCCACACTCCCCCACTTGGGGGATCATAGCATACGCTGCTACATCATCAGATGGATCGCTAACTGGCTCACTGAGAGCACACGTTGTCCAGATAGGTGAATCCACTTCTGATAAGAAACCTGTTACTAGCGGTATTCCATGGGGCTTAGTGCTGGGGTCCCTTCTGTTTGGTATGTACTTCTCTTAAGTGAAGGCCAATGTTGGGGGCCTTTCACTAACTAAAATCGCTGATGACTATAATCCGGGAGCAATCACTGAATCCCCAAATATGTTGACATCCTACAAACAGGCTGAAAAATGACAGACTGGTGCTAAAACCATGGCCTGAGACAGAATGCTAAAAAATGCTTAATGAAACCCTTCAATAAATCAGATATCCCTGCAAATTATAATGGTGATATCACACACCTAAAAGTAGACCCAGTGGTGAGAGACCTACGAACACAGATAAATAGTAACCTAGACTTTGACCACCAGGTAGCTACAGTAGTATGGACATTTTTCCTGTGTGGCTCAACTTATAAGTAAAGGCATGACAAAGATCAAGACACGTCACAGTGCCATCTGTACTCGGCACTCGTGAGGCTCACAGCTGAGTACAATATTCTCAAATGCTTGTACCTAACCAGGCACTTAGACCAACTGGAGAAGCCCCAGAGGTTTATCTTTTTTTTTTTTTTTTTTTTTTTTTAAAAACAGAAGGCACATCTTATGCAGGCCCACTAAAGGCCCTATCCCTTTACCCAATCTCATATCATTTATTGAGAGGGGACTTGTGCCTTACCTAAAATGTATTCTCTGATCAAGCCCTGATGAAACTGTAACATATCTGCAAGAAAAATTATATGAGGGTTACACATCCTATGGACCTGAACCTTATTTGAGATTCTAACAGAATTTGCTGGAGATACAGATTCTTATCCCAAAGACAACTTTGCCTATGGAATACACTTCCCACCTTTGTAAAACAAAGCCCATCACTTCCTCTCTTCAAAAAGAATTTGGATAAATGGATGGGGAAGCATAAATTCATTCCTGGGGTACTGCCTATGTCCTTTATGGATAGAGGCAGTCTGTAAAATGAGTCAGGGCTCCAACACCCAAAGACCCGCTACCCTGATACTATCCCATCCCATATCTCAGTAACTAAGATATAATATTGTCATATCCTGGGCATTATTGTCTAGGCCTATAAAGGTTCTTGTGCCATTACCTTAGTAATCTATGAACCCTTTCCCCTGATATCTAAGGTCATACGTAAGATTCAGAAGGACTGCCTGAAGATCATTAAAGTAACTCCCTTCTGCCTTAGACAACTGTGGTTCTCCCTTCTTTTGGAAATGATTAGTGGCAATTGCCTCATTTCCTCACACACTGGACCTACTCACACAAGAAAGGGGATGCATGATGCATCCCATCTTGAAACAACTACAGCTGACTGCCATGATGACAGAATTTCAATACCTTTAAAGTACCTTCTTTCCGAGAACATGCAGCAGATATTAAAGGAGGAAAAGAAACGTCCTACTAAGAAATCATTTATCTTTATTTTTAATATTTATTTATTTACTAAGAAATCATGAATATAAAAAGTAATCTGGGTAGTACATTAATTTTAATTACTGAGATTTTTGCCAGGAAAGGTAGTTTTAGATTTTTCCATCTATTAAGGTCTAAAATAATATTTTGCCATTTTTGAGTTATATTATTTAAGTAAAAATCTTTGTTTTTGTTGGGAAAGTGATGCCCAAGTAGTTCATTATCTCTTTTGTTTTTATTTTTCCTATTGGTGGTAAGAGCGAGAAAGGGTTAGGGGTTTTTAAAGGAAATATGCTAGTTTTTTTTAAGATTCAATTTGTAGTTTGATATCTTTGAGAAATGCTCTATAGCCGATAGTATTCAGATTGGTGTGGTACAATAGATATTCAAATCATCTGCAAAGGCTGAGAGGAAGATTTTTGTATTAAATATTATTGGGGGGTTGTAGTAAAGATTTTGTTTCATATTTAAGAAGAGTGGTTCAAGATATAAGTTAGAGTATAGGAGATAGAGGGCATACTTGTCAGGTTCCATTTTTAATTGGAATTCTGTTAGACCAAGTTTTGTTGATATATAAAGATGTACAAGGCTTGTTCTATATAATGTGTAGGATCTGGATAAATTTTTGTGGAATATTAAAATAGGGCAATGTTTGGAGTAGAAAATCTATATTTACTCTATCAAAGGCTTTATGAGCATCAATAATTAGAGCATATATGTTTAGGTTATAATGATTAGCCTGGGATATTAGATTATTAAGAGTTAGTGTGTTTTCACTTGTTTGTCTGAATGTTGTGAAACCAGATTGTTCAGGGGAGATAATTTTATCTAGTAATTTTTTCAGTCTATTTGCAAGTATGGATGTTAGTATTTTGGTATCGATATTTAATAGTGAGATGGGTCTGTAGCTGTCTGGGTTTTTTGAGTCAGCTTGATCCTTGAGTATAAAAATAGTTTCAGATGCATTAAAGTGTAGGTCATTAATTTTATTGTTTATTATATAGTTCAGTATATGGAATAGAATTTGAGCTAAGATAGGGGAGAAGGTTTTGTAGAATTCAACTGTGATACTGTCTGGGCCTAGGGCTTTGTGCGATTTCATTTGGTGGATAGTTGTGGTTATTTCACTGATAGAGATAGGTTCAGTTAACCTTTCTTGTTGCTTTGAATCTAGTTTCGGGAAGTCGAGTCTTTGAAGGAAACTGGTTCTTTCTTCTTTGGAGGCTATTGATGTTTGGTCTCCATATGTCTGTGAATATATTCATTCGAAGATTTTACTAATATCTTCAATATTCGTGTAATGGGTATTTTCATAGAGTATTTGGGATATTTGGGAGGAGGATTTAGTTTGGGTTATGATTCTGGCCGGTGCTCGCGATGGTATATGCATTTCGTTAGCATAGTTAGCTAGCATTTTGGTATCATAAAAGGATAGTTTGCTGTTATGCAATAGGTATAGGTCTTTTTGAAGTTTCAGGATTTCGGATTCAGTTTGAGTATTATAATTTGTTAATAGGTCATTCTCAAGCTTTTGAATTTTGGCTTCTAGGTCCTGTTCTTTAAGATGAATTATTTTATAGTAGGATGCTTTTTTAATAAGTATTCCCCTAATTTGGGCTTTGGTTGCCACCCATTCGATATCTACTGGTAGTTGGGGGTTAATAATGTTAGATAGGGTTGATTTGAATAAGGTTTGAATGTCGTAGCTTAGTAGCTTCTAGAATACTTCTAAAATTCAACCCTTTCCAAACAGCCCGGGTACAGTGGGCTTTTGACCCTGCCTGGAAAAGTTTTGTTATGGTGAGTATAAAAAAACAACCATTTGGAAAACTCTGTTTTGACACAGGTAGTCTTTTTTACTTTAAGAAAAACTGAACAATTGTCCCAAACATCTGAAAGATTTAGTTCTATCAAGACAGCACCTGAGTTGTCTGTGGACATCCAAGGTATGGATTATCCTTTCTCCCTCATTTTAGGTTCAGAAAAGAAACTGGAGATAGATAGTCTTGCTTAATGTAACTTTAGATACCTCTTTATGCATAAAAGAAAGATTAGTCCTTAAAGACGCCCTGTCCTTATGGAAAAAAAAAGGTAGGGATGACCCACTATAAGAGCCTGTAACTCAGACTTCTTGCAGAGGTCAGAGCAATCAAGAAGAACTGTTTTCCATGTTAAGAACAAAGTCCGACAGATAAGCTGGTTCAAGTGGAGCAACATTTTGCTTCAATAACACAACTGAGATTTTGTTATGAGAATGCACTGAAAGAGGAGAATCTATGAGCAAATATGATGAAATGGCCAAACTGAACCTTGAAAGAGGAAAAAGAAAATATACATGACAATAATTCACACTTGTACAACTAGAGAACTACCACCCCTGAATGGCTACATTTCTGGTACCAACTAGAAAACCTTTTCCATTACTTAACATATGATTTTCTAGTAGCAGACTTTCTTGCCTCCATTAGTACCTGCTGCACATCTTCCAGGTAGTCAACTGAAGTTGATGTCAGGGTGTATCAAATATCCCTGTTCTTGTATGAGTAAATATAGTCTGAGGAAGCTTGTGGCAATAGAGTTCCTGGGCATTTCCAAAAAGGAAATGGATGGCTGACTGGGCCAGAAGGTAGACTCCACAATTATCTTGGGAATTCTTTTGAATCTTCAGAAGCAACCTGGGTATTGGTGGGAAGAGTGAAAAAGCATACAGGAACATTTCTGTCCAAGGAAAAGAAGTCATCTGTCTTCCGTTCCTTCTTGCATGGAGTCTTGAAACAGAATCTTGCCATGTGATTGTTCAGAGAACAGGCAGAGTGGTCTACCTGAGGAACTCATCATAGATGGATCAAATCTTGGAAGATCCCCTGATAAGTTTCCATTCATGAAGGTCTGCCTTTATCCTTCTCAACTTTTCTGCTACACAGTTTTGCTCTCCCTCATGAAACTGCTCCTCAAGCTAAGTCCAAACTGTCTGTGGTGACTGCCTGCTTTAGAGCAGGGAGAGTAAAGGGGAGACCAGGATTCTGTTGTGTCCACTAAATGTATTCCAACAATCCCCAGTTCTGGTATTTGAAAGATAAATGGTGTTGATGATAGAACCACTGAGATTTCAGATACCACTGCATCTTTCTCATGTAGAGTCTTGCCAGGACTATAATCCCAAAATCCAGAGGAATTCCCTTGCAGTTTCCAGAGTGAGTAGAAAATCTTAGAAATAGTTCTAGATTTAGATATATTATTTTCCTGTGGAAGAAGAGCTCTTTGAACTGTGGTGAAGATTTGACATCCCAGGAATACACTCCTGTGTGGAGGAGTCAAGAAAGCCTTTTGAATGTTGTCTTGGAAATCCAGATTTTGTAAAAGATCTTTCACCCAAGAGAAATTCCCAACACCTTAAAACACTCCAGAAAGATATGCAAGTCATCCAAGTATAGAAACATGTGTATATTCTATAGCCTGCAATTAGCTGTAACTGGAGCTAGACACTATGTGAACACTCCTGGTTGCAGTGGATAGTGCAAATGGTAAGGAGAGACCTGATAATGTGATGCAGACACACAAAAACAAACATCCAAAGTCTGTCTTAATATAGATGTGATAATAAACATCATTTAAGTCCAGTGCTGCCAGGAAATCTGAAAGAGGAAGAAGAGGCAACAGGTTGTGAAGTGAGATCATCATTATGAATTTGGTCACTAACACAAACAGGTTTAGGAAAGGAACTGGTCTCCAAGCATTTTCTTTCTTTTTCACTAGTAACATCCTTGAATAAAAATGCTAACCCTCTTGGGAAGGAGGAACTGGTTCTATCAATCCTTGGAACAGCATGTGGTAAAGAACTACAGTAAAGAAAGAGTCTGATTTGGAGGGTAAGGAATGACCACCTAGAAAGGAAGAATTTCCTCCCATTGCAATCTGTAACCATTAGGAATATTTTCACAATGTATTTGTAACAAAGTGTTGCCAATGATGAAAATGAAGATTAAGATCTTCTTGAAGAAAAAACACTCAGGGTGGGAAAGTCCACAACGTCTCTTGAATAGTCATTCAGAATTGTTGGACTGTCCCTGGTTTTGGAGGGTCAAGATTTCTTTTTGGAACCCCCTTGCCATTTCTTCTTAAACATCTGTTTACCTGTATTTTGTGACTGTTTATTAATTTTTTTTGACAAAATTGGATGAGGAGACAAAAAATCCCTTGGAAAAATTTGGAAAAGGAGATGTGAAAAATCTTCAGATTCCCTGGATTGGCTTTCCTCTTTCATCACACTTTTTAATCATGTTTGCAGCAGGGGCAAAACACAATCTCTTTCAAAGACCGAACTTAAAATCTCATTTGTATAATCATCTGGGAGGTTTGGAAAATGATGCCATGCAAACCTCCTCAAGACAGTATCAGTAGCCATAGCCCTGGAAGAAGCATCAGTCTCATATGTAAACAATGAGTAGTGACCTGTGCAATAGAAGAAACTAAGATCCTCCCAACTCCAACATGGTGGTGTAACAAGCTGACCAGGTCCCTGACACCTAAATCAGGCTTTGCTTAAATCCCAGCAAAAACCGAAGAACACCCACACCCTTTTGGAGTGCTGCTTCACCACAGGAATCCATCTCCAGCAACACTGCAGTTATTGAATAACGTATGTGATACTGCAAACATATGTAACACTGTCGTGATTTGCCTTCTCTGAGCCTCATTAAACTATTGCCCCTGGTCAGCGACAAAATAATCACTGTGTCCCCCTCACCTTGGTTCTCTCAGGTCATTAAGCTGGTCTCCTCCCCACCTATCCTCATACCTAAACTCTCTCTCTACTACCTCTTTCCCTTTCTTGCCTATCTCCATTATTAACTTCCCCTCAAACCTCCACCTATTTCTATCATCCGGCCTGTATGACTTCTTTCACTCATACAGTTCTCAGCTAGCTACTCCAGACCCAGTGCCTCCCCCTTTCCCTACCAGACTCTCCATACTCACCTTTCTAGCCTAGCTCCTGGCTTAGTCACTACCCATCCCTCCCCATAGATTTATGCTACAGAATCAAAGCAGTCCATTATTCAACAGTAACCCAGTAAACATTAAGGCTCAACTCTCCCTTATATTGAATTCTCCTATTCCCATGGATTTGTTTTCTTGATAACTGCTGCTGCTTCTTTAGATTGTGTTGCCCCGCTCCATTTGCTATGTGGACACCGCTCCCCTACCCCAATTCTCACCCACCCCCATATCACCTACACTTAGTTACAAGCCACATCCTCTACTAATTAACACTCCCAACCACCTAATCATCCCCCATACATAATTCACCACAGCCTGAAAATGATACCCTTTACCTACTCCCAACTGCAACAGCTTATACCCTCACAGCTATAGATACTACTCCTACACATCTATACTTTCTACTCCTACTCATACCACTCTCTACGCAAGCTAAAAAGATGCAACGCCCAGAGCATGCCCGACCTCCAAAACTAGTAATATACCTAACCACCATATCTCTACTCCCGCTCTCCATCC
>NC_056749.1:161683067-161700134 GCF_019279795.1 Protopterus annectens
AACTTTGTTTTTCCCAAAGGGGATGATGCATTTTTTGGCATTAAGCTTAAGGCCACGGTTTTGACATCAGTCACTGGTCTCAGTGAGGCCTTTGTCTAGGATATCTGCATCACTTGGGGAGTTAATAATGGCTCCCAGCTTGCAGTCATCTGCAAACTTGGTTAGCCAGGGTCCTTCCATGTTGCCCTGGACTTTTCAGAAGTAGATGCCAAACAGAAGAGGACCAAGGAACGATCCCTGTGGGACTCCACTTGTGACTGGTCGACAGTCTGAGTCCACTACTTTCCTACTGTGGTTTCTATCTGTTAGCCAGTTTGCAACCCACCTAACGATATAGGGGTTGATGCCTAGTTTGGTGAGTTTACCAATAATTCCTGAGTGAGAAATGGTATCAAATGTCTTTGCCAGATTGAGGTAGGCTGTATGAACTTCCTTACTCTCATCCGCAGCTCTGATGACTGACTCAAAGAAGTCAACCAGGTTGAGCAGGCATGATCTATCTTTCAGAAAACCAAATTGCATGGGATCTAGTTTGGGGATTCCCTATATTCTTGTAATTAGGTCCATGATATGCTCCATAGTCTTGCATATCAGACTCATCAGGCTAATGGGGGGATAATTTCCAAGGTCTGTAGTCACTCTTCCTTTATGGAGAGAGATGACTGTAGCAGTGTACCACTTGGTAGGGGCAAAGCCTGAGTTGAGGCTGTGAGTGAACAGGGCACACAGATGTGGTGCCAGTTCACTTTGTAATTCATATAGAACACAGCCAGGGATATTGTCGGGTCCCATGGAAGATGTATTCTTGGCCTTGGACAATGCAGCTTTAACATGTGCTTCACTAATGCTGGGTGCCTGGCATTCTTCCAGTATTGAGATTGGTCCTTTAGGAGGAGAGAGGGGTAAAGTTGGCACTGAATCTTTTGGCAATATTTGTTGGCTCAGTATGGGAGGTACCATTGTACATTAACTCAGAGCAAATCTGGATATTGAAGTGAAGATTCCTGATATAACTATATAAGGCTTTCTGTTTGTTTTTAGTGTCTGCTGCAATTCTGCCTTCATAGCTGGCTTTGTAGGTTTTGATGAGGGAGTTCAACTTTTTTTTGAGGCTAATAAGGGAATTGTTCCAGTCTTGGGACTTAGTTTTCTGCAACAATTTCTTCCTTCAGTTGTAGAGTTTATTAATGTCAGGGGTCCACCAGATTGGCTTCCTTTTTTTGGAGGAGCGCGCCTTGGTTCTGTTGGGTATGGCTAGCTCCATGTACTTATGTATGTATTCGTACAGTGCATTGGTGTATGACTTGGCAGTCATGCATTTATTTTCCATTGGCAAGGGTGCCGTGAAGTTAGCCACCTGTGTTTTTAGGAGTCCAAATTCAACTTTGGAGAAGTTTTATATGGTGGATATCTTTGCGGTGGGTTGTGGGTGAGATGTGGATTTCCATGTTGATTAGTTTCTGGTTGGATTTAACCAGGGAGGAATTGACTATTGGTGTAGAGCAATGGTTGCCCATGTTAGTAATAACCAGGTCAAGGATGTTGCTTCCTCTATTGGGGGTAAGAATAAGCTGGACCGGGGAACTGGAATTGAAGAATTCCAGGAAGCATTGGGTCAGTGCATTGGTGCATGGGTAGTTTTCCCAGTTGATGGAGGGGTAGTTGAAGTCTCCTAGTATGATAGTGTTGGGTTGCCTCTTGTTGATTTCCAGGGTGCTTAGGAATGTGGAGTGAGAGTACTGGGACATAGTTGGGGACCTATAGCAGGCTATGACCTGAATCGCCATCTTACTCGATGTTAGTTGTAACTGGAATATCTGAGATGTTATGCTGCACTACTAGTCTGGAGGTGTGCATATCCTTTATGAATATGGAGACTCCACCACCTTTGGAGCTTTGGTCCATGTTCTGGGGCCGAAAGGTATGCAATGAGTTATCGCCTGATAGTGCAGGGGTTCTTTTTGCTGCTTTAAACCAGGTCTCTGTTACAGCACAAATGTCTGTGTTCTCCATTTTGAGCAGTGCTTCGAGTGAGTGCATCTTGAGATTTAAACTTCTAGCGTTGAGCAGCATGACCCTCAGATTGCCTTTATTTATAGCTATAACAGTGATGATTTGGTCTTTGGAACACCACCTAAAAAAGGCACTATAGGGATAGCAAGAGCTATAGCCAGTGCCCGGAAACCCATGGATGACAGATGCAGGCCACCTCTGGCAAAGCATCAAGATCGGTCAGTCACGTCATCCGAAGCAGACACTTACTGGATCACTTTAGAATGTCAGCAGAAACTTAGCCAATTATTGAAGCAAATTATTTTCTGTTTGTAATGCGGTATCATTCTGGGCGATAGTAGGATGTTGCTCAGGGCTAGGGTCATACCAGCCTGGACCACATAATCTGAGAGCTCCACCATGTCTCTCTATGTAGTCCAGGGAGGTATGTGTCAGGCCATTCATACCCACATGGACAATTGAGGGGCATACTGTGTAGGTGGGTTGTGTGTCTTGTGGTTTTTGCTGTGTTGTGATGGTCAAGTGCTTTTCTGCCTTGGAGGTCTCTGCTCTTTGGGTAGATTTCTATTGAGATCCTCCACAAAGGTGGGTGTGTAGTTTGTGTTTTTTTGTGAGGCTGTGATGGTGGGTGTTCTGAAGGGCTATGTGTTCCATGTGGTGTGGTGCAGGAGTTGACCTCCTCCTCTTGACCAGTACTCCGGTCTTGGCTGGAGAGTGCATGGCTTCCAATTTGGAGAGAAGTGCATCTCTCACAAGTCTGAGTGTTGGGAGGTAAGAGGAGAGGGTTGTCTGTGTACATGAGGCAGTTGCTACACTGCCTCAGAATGCCCAAGTTCCCCATTTTAATAGGAAAAAGCATAGGGAACTGACCTTTAGACATTCCAGAAGGGATGGTCATCATTACGAAGTACTGGAGCTGTTTCCTAATAGGATGTCTAGTGCTGATAGCACTTGTGTGATAAAATTATTGCTACAAAAAGCCTGATGAAGTGCTGGGCAAATAAGCTAATTAAAGTGCAAGAGAGAAGAAAACTATCAAGATCTAAGGGAAAATTTGAAGAGCAGCCTTTCTGGCACCAGTAATAGTTTACCCCAGCTTAGTGGTGCTGCACAATGTGCAAACCTGGGCTTTTAAACCAGAAAGTTGAAAGGGATAGAAAAACTGTCCAAACAGCCAGTAAACTACAGTTTCAGAGCCAGAAACCACTCCCCTTGTGTTAGATAAGCTAACCTAGTGCTTAACACTCCCACTGATAAGCTGTAATGCTTCCTTCAAACACAGAAAGATATGGGGAGCTCAGAAACTTACAAAACAGTCCTGAATACAGCAACTCTGTATCAGGACTACTCTAGTAACAGGAAAGGTGGGAAACAAGCTTCAAACTTTTTTTTTCAGAAAAAACAGTTAACTTGTAGCTGGAATACCTCAAAAAGGGTTAAAAACCAGGCAGCTGAAGCTCTGGATGCTGCAGATCTGTATTTAGACTACGCTACTCAATTTTAAGGTTAAGGACTCAGTACGAAAAAGCTCACAATGAAGCACAGATTAATCACATCAAAAGAATATCACGTGCAGTATGAAAAAATACAGTTAAACAGTAATGAATTCCAGTAGATAGCAATGAAATAGTTAATCAGTAGATTGCTTTGAAACAATAGCTCACAAATCACAACAGTAACAGACAGCACTAGTAAAGCAGCGATTCAGTCGAATACGGTCATCAATTTAGTGAGGCTACCAACAAGCAGAAATAAATATGAAGTAGAAAGAGGTACAGTTTTTTTTTTTTTTTAAGTAGAAAGTGAAGAGACAGAATATAATGAGATAATTCAAAGTTCAGAAGCTAAAGGGGTAGGCCTTTACTAAGTTCTCACTATAAACAGAATGAGCTGATGTGATATGACTGGGGGGAATGTCCAGTATCAACTTTGTACCAGAGCGGGCAACTCAAAGCCAGCATGATTTAAGACCAACACCACCGCAACAACTGGGTGGGTGGGAAAAAAGTTTGTACAGATAACAGAGATATGTAGTAAAGCAAAAATGCAGAAAACAATTAAAAATAAACACTTATTTTCCCAATATCACAGCAGGGCAGAAGGCCATTGTCTCTGCAGCATTGAACAGCTTGAGCTATAGTGCTATACTAGCTATTCCTGAATTTGTATTCATTGTTTTCCATTGCTAGCACAGTTTGTTGAATTATGTAATGGTCATATCAGCTCTGAGCCCTTTCTTACTTGCAGTAGAGATGGACAGGTTGACAGATGAGATCAAACAGGAGGCCCTGTGGACTATGATGTTTGCAGATGACATTGTGATATATAGTGAGATTAGGGACCAGGTTGAGGAGACCCTGGAGAGGTGGAGATATGCTTTAGAGAGGAGAGGAATGAAGGTCAGCAGGGCTAAAACAGAATATATGTGTGTAAATGTGAGGGAGGGTAGAGGAATGGTGAGGATGCAGGGAGTAGAGTTGGTAAAGGAGGACAAGTTTAAATATTTGGGATCAACAGTTCAGAGTAATGGTGAGTGTGGAAGAGAGGTGAAGAAGAGAGTACAGGCAGGGTGGAATAGGTGGAGAAGAGCGTCAGGAGTGATTTGCGGCAGACTGGTACCAGTAAGAGTGAAAGGGAAGGTCTACAAGAGGGTAGTGAGACCAGCTATGTTATATGGGTTAGAGACGGTGGCATTGACTAAAAGGCAGGAGTCAGAGCTGGACGTGCCAGAGTTAAAGATGTTAAGATTTGCACTGGGTGTGACTAGTATGGAAAGGATTAGGAATCAGTATATTAGAGGGTCAGCTCAGGTTGGACAGTTTGGAGACAAAGCAAGAGAGGCGAGACTCCGTTGGTTTGGACATGTGCTGAGGAGATGCTGGGTATATTGGGAAAAGGATGCTAAAGATGGAGCTGCCAGGTAAGAGGAAAAGAGGAAGGCCTAAGATCAGGTTTATGGATGTGGTGAGAGAGGACATGCAGGCGGTTGGTGTGAAAGAGCATGATGCAGAGGACAGGAAGGAATGGAAACAGAAGATTTGCTGTGGCGACCCTTAACGGGAACAGCCGAAAGAAGATGATGATGCAAAATGACATTGTCATATTACTAATTTGGAAACTGTATAGCTTTCTTGCAACTATTACTTTTATTCAGTTATTAAATGTTCAATATAAAGCTTTTTTTAAACTCCATTTAAAAAATGGTCATTTCAGAGTTCGGCATACTACCAGCAAAATGAACGTTCAAGTTGTAGGACTAAAATTTATTATGGCCTGAAGAGATCCCATTGAAATAAATGGCTATACAAGTGCCAAATAAAACTAAAACAATCAAATGAAGAAAAATCTACAAATAACCAAAAGATAGTAGTCATACCTTTACACAGAAAAGTATTTTGTGTGTTGTATACCGGTATCTAGAAAATTAATTAATGGATGACTTGTATGCTTAGGGCATTCCTGACAGTTATCAATGTTTGATATGCTGCACTGATTGCCTAGTACTTACTGTTAGTCTATATTGGATGCATGAATCTTGTAATTTACATTGAAGAAATGCCCTGTACATTAGTACATTTTATGAAAATCATTTCACCTTGCACTGATATATTTTTAAATTAAGAAATGGGGTAAGACCTGTGTCGTGGCACAACACTGAGTGCTAGTCCTGAAATGGTATTTAGTTCTCTAGTGTAGTTCTCACCATAGGTGCCTTCTCTGAAGCTTTCATGTCTTATGTATCTTCATACATTTTTAACAGGTGCTCTGGTTTTCTCACTCATTTTTGACATGTTATGGATGAAATGGTAATCCTCCAAATGGCCTGCTGATGGGAGTGACACTTGCAAATGAATGAATTAATGAGTGTGTTTGTGCTTTTCCATTCTACAATGGGTTGGAACTCCATTTATAATTCATGTTTAATTTCTTTCACCTGCTGAGTGCTGGGATGGACTTCACTCTCCACATGAGCCTGAACTGAATCAAGCATGTTATCAGAGAATGAATGGTCTGTGTGCATAGCCTTGCTAAGAATGATCTTGGACAGATACTTAATTCCCAGAAATCAGATGATGGGCTATCTTGGTCCCCACTGAATGTTAAGATAAGTTATTCAAGGGTTTTTTTTTTACTTCAAAAATTGCAAAACAAATGTATATAATTTTTCAATTAGAAAAGATATGATTTTAAAAAGTATAAAGATAAATTTCACAACTGTCTAAATAGCTTAATGTTTTCTTGAGTGCCGATAATGCACTAGCAAAATCATTATCTTAAATTGATACCCACCCAAAAGAAAAAAAAAGACATGAGAGGACATGTTACTGTTCAGCGTATCTTCCTTTACTCCCTGCCACAGAATAATTTAGCATTGGGAGCCGGATGTTTCTGTGTGTAATAAATATTGATACCAACTGCTTAGATACAGCTGTGTTTGTGGTTTTCTGTAATGAGTTTCAAAGCTAGCGGGGACAGTTTTGTCTTGCAGGTATGTATGTAAAAAAACATGTAGCAATTTACCAAATAACTGACTCTGAATATTTATCTACATTTAATACTATTTCCAACAGCAACACTAATATTGCAGATTCAACCCTCACTGGCTGGAGACAAGATACTTCATTCCAGATAGTAACAGTATTTTTTTATTAATATAATAGCAATCAGAGTGATATTGGGGGTTTACTTGACAACACCACAGGGAGCCAGATATTGTACTCCAACACTGCTTTCATCAGTAAAGCGGGAGGTTGAATTTCGTTGAGGGGCATGTGTATTGACAGAAAACCATCAAATGCTTTTTTCTTCAGTTGGAAAGTAATATTTCTTGTGTTTGAGTAATGCAAAAGTCCTAGACTATACTGTTAGAGGACCCAGACTTTATAGTAACATGCAGTATGGCTAAGACCACAGTGACAGCAACAACATTGGGAAGGCAATGCATTTGATCTGGGTGACTAAACATATTTCACATTACACTGTAGAGCCATTGTGAAATCTATTAGGATCAAATAACAACAAATGTGTCTCTTCTTACTAGCCAAAAAAAATGCATAGTTTTTTTTTCCTGTGGGAGTGGTGTAAATGTTTCCTTTGCTTTGCTACAAACATTATTTTTTATTGTATATGGGTTCAGAACCTTACTTCAAATTTTCTTCACATTAAGTAAAAAAAGCCTGTACACTGGATCAAAACTCAGCTTAGTAAAAAGTATGTTTTTTGTCCACCAAGAGATTGCAGTACAGTGGGGATCGAGGTGTATGCAGTTTCCCCTCTGTAGTACGATCTCAGAGTTGGTATATACATGTATATATGTTTTAAAAAGTTCAGTCATTGCAAATGGATCTCTCATTGCATTGGATTTAACATGTCCAATTTGCCTTAAGGACTTAAAAATATATTTTGTGCATGTTCTTTAAAAAAAAAAAATCTGCATTAATTATAACTCTGAAATGTTCCACACACCTAACTTGTACATAGAATACATTGCCCAAAATCACAGATTAACTCAACGCTTGTCAAAAATTGTAAATTTTATATTCATTGGATGAGGTTAGGGGTCACCACAGTGGAACTCTGGTCCACTAATGATTGGTAGTCTATTTTACATGCGGTTACCAGCCCAGGACAACCGTCAACAAAGGCACGCCCCATTCACGTATGCCTCCACACAGAAGACGCTATAGCTGAGAATCAAATGGGACAAAGTCTTGCTATGAGGCGACAACGCTACCACAGCACCACCGCCGCAGTATAGTTGATGTGCACTTCATGGTAATGGTAGTAAACCATGGAAACTTTGTGTGTCAATAAATCTGACACAGTTGGCAACTGTGCTACCATGCAAGGACTGCTGTGAGCAGATGTTATGTGGGTTATTGATTAATGTCTGTGTGCTTCAAATGTGTCATAGCATGGGGTATACTAGTATGTCTGTGAAAGTTAATGAACAAGTGTGGTAAATGTAGAAAGTTAGTATGAAATGACAACAGTGTGAAGGTCATACCTCCAGTGAAATCCCAACTCACAGAATATCTGCCATGTAGATGTAGACTCAAGAACTGAGTAAAGTTGTTTATACACACGTGACTGGATAGGAAAGTATAATTGGTCATTTTTCTGGATATCAGAAGACCATGTATGCGGTCAGCTATATTTAGGATAATACACCAAGTGCCTATATGGGATCCTCTGTAAGTTTATGCTGGAAGTGTTGTCATAATGAGGGCATTTCATATTGAAAGACTGTGAGGGTAAGCAGATTATTTGCTATACTGGGCTTCCTTTGTCATCTCTTCCTTGCTATACTGTGTCCCAGAATCCAGGCTGAAGGCAGTTGTTTGATTATCAGCTTGATATGCTCCTCCATCCATCTTTCGATCATATGATGGAGGGGCTCACTGAAAGCGGATGCCACAGGTTTGAAAGAGATAGCATCTGACACTTAGCTTAGATGTTTATTCTTTGGTCTAATTGCATACATTTGATTTCATAAGTCTGCGCACACTGTCTTGCAGTGTGATAATTGCCGTCCATGGCATCTATCCATCAATTTCCTAAGGTATGACTATTACCGTCTCCTTTGTTTGACCTTTTTTGGAAATGTACTTAGCCATTTATGCGTATCTGTGGCTGTTCATTTTTGGGTGGGATGGGGGGAGTTAACTGGATATCTAATCCATAGAAAGCAGAGCATTTCCATCTTAAGAAAGTTTTCTTTCTGTAGTGTCAATTTCTATAGCACATTATTTCTAAGTATACATGGTTCTTTGGTTAGTTTTCTTGTCATAGACTACATAAATGTGGCAACATCCCTTTCTACTTTCTGCTGTCTAAGTTCCTGTGGTAAGACTTATCATAAATACTTGCATGTTTCTAAACTCGTGTGTTATCCAAATACTCCCCATTTCCCCTTTATCACTCAGTAATTGCTCCTTCTCCAAGATTCCCATTCCTATGGAATACTAGAACCATTAACAACTACTAAATCATTTCCATTACTACTTTCGCATATCTTTGTCTCTAATTTCTACCATATTTTGCACTGCATTTTCATTTTGAAGAAATTACTGACTTAATTCTCAAATCATTTCCATTACTACATTCGCATATTTGTCTCTAATTTCTATTGTATTTTGCACTGCATTGTCATTTTGAAGGAATTACTGACTTAATTCTCAAATTATTTCCATTACCCATTCATAACAACTCTTTAACAAATAAGTAGGGAAGTGTCACTGTCTCATGTTTACTTCATTGCTCTGGATCTTCATCTTTATTGGTGCTTGATCTGAAATAGTTATGTATATATTTCACGACTTTCAGGTTACTATTCATGCTCCTGTGAAATATATTTATCCTGTCGTCCCCAGTTCTTATACTTATGGAAATAAGTAAATTGTCTGAGCAAGCAAATCTGCATCTTCTGTTCCAAATATACTGATATATTTCTTCAAAAATCTACCAACTTTTGTTCTATTTAGCTTTCTATGTCCCCTGATATATACTCACGATTAGAAATTAGGTTCCATTCCCACCCCTAGATAATATTTCCTGCTGAAAACATTTCTCTCAAAAGCCTCTTAAGCTCTGTAATTGGTAGCTCTAGGTAAAATAAATACATGCTGTTGTAATCATCCTTCCCTTATTACCACAAATTATTGTCTTTCGTTTTCTTTTCTGTCACTATTGGCGACCCTGATACAAATCAGTACTACTCCTGCCCTTTCCTTTGTCCATGATACTCTGCTGAATATCCAGTCTGAAGTCCTTTCTTTGTTAAATTTGCATGCTCATTTCTGTCCAAATATTTCTCTAGTAGCTTTGCAATTTGCACCCTGCATTTCGTAATATAATGTAGTCATTTCTGCTTGGTCTGTATCTGCTATACTAGTAATATTCCATTATACAATTGATATAGCAGTCATTCTGGTAAGAAGCTATTACTTTCATATATTCTGCATGGCCGTTTTTTAAAATGTTTGCAACGTGCAAATTGTGCGCATACATTAATGGCTGCCATGCTGATTGTGTACTCAACTCTGAAGACTTATTCCTTTCCTCTTCAGTACTGATTGTATATGCGGTTTCTGCATCTCATTTCTGTCTGAAACCATGCCTCATTTTTCCAGATTCTGCTTCAATAAAACACTCAAACTAAATACTTTTAAACTCCTCCCAACCCATTTTCAATGAACAAAAAACCACACAGAGCTATATACACTTAACAAAAAGGGAAGTTACCCCTCAGTATAAGTGTGGCTGCCACAGACAGACAACTACACCTCACAGGATTTATCTATTCTAAAGTGAAGTTTAATAATGCTAAAACCATGCCTGTTTCTCTCTGCACAGATATCTATCCTTGTCCCTATATCTGTTCCTCTCAAGATGTGAAAAACATCTTGTATGCTGTTGTTAGCTTATATTTAACTCTCGTTAATAGTGTGTAGTCTACTTTTAAAATAAACTTAATTGTCCACTGATATATTTAATACAGCCCCTTGTAAAGGCATTTGATGCTCTCACTACAAACGTCCATCTGTTTTCACGGAAATGCTTGTCATTAAATACTACTCATGATGTTTCGTATACAAATCCCTCAGAACACATTCCTCAGTCATTTTCTGATTAATTGCTTATGCCTATAGACATACCATCTGCAACTACTGGCACTTGTTGTTGAAAACAGGGGGTGGAGACAGATATTAGATTGACAGATGCAAAGAACATCTCTCTTCAAATACCAGAGTTCTACATTTTTTCATGCTTTTCATTTTGTAGCCTGTTTGCTTAGAGATGAAAAAATCCTGTTTTCAGCATAAATTAAGATTAGTCTATACTTCCACCTGTAAAACACAAGGGAACATATTATATTTTGATAAACACAAACAATCAGCACACTTTAACATCTACCCCTTGCAACATAAGACCACAACATTATATTAATGTATATATTAATATGGCTCTGGTTCATAGTTCATAGGTTAGTACTAGGCTAACTGCCCTTGTGAGCCATTTTAAGCCTAGCCAATTATCCCTTGTAAGACTCAAACCTTGCACCTTGTGTTTGTAAGGCAAACACCTTAACCATTAGGCCACCCTACCAAACCCATTACCTAGCCTTTATCTTTTTACAGCAAATTCCCCAGAAGTAATGGTAAAAAAAACATACTTGACCACCTCCATGAGTTGCAGTGAATTGCTGCATGATTTACAACATCTGGACCTAACAGGGAGTAGCTCTGCCTGCAGGTCAGGGTTGGTGAAGTAGTCTGATTACCATGAAAAAAAATATTTGTGGCTTTTCCATGGCAATTCAGTGTGATTGAAATGCAGGCCTTTAAGTCCCCACTGCTTTATACAGTGAGCATCTGGACGAGGTAGCTCAACCTGTGTGTGTCCTGCTAATAATGGGATGGGTGGCAACTGTACTGAAAGCAGGGGATTACTCACTAAAGATGCTTCTCCTATCTCCCGTGACATATGGCAGCCACATCCTGCCAACTCTTCAGACTTCACTGTACAAGCAATCCTCACTTCTTCCATTAAACAGCATACTCCTGACAACCTCCCAGCAAAATATCTTAAAAATGGCAGCAGATGCTATAGCTTTTCCAGTCTTTATTCTTGTATGTCAGTCCAAGAACCAAGTATTCCCACACTCTGGAAAAAATCTGGCATTATTCAGTTTCATAAATTTGACCAATCCAGTGAGTTTTCCAATTTCAGATCTATTGCTATATTATCTCCACTCTCAAAAATCTTGATAGCATTCGTTGTTATTACTCTTGTCACCAATAAAAAGTACCTATCTCTTTGGGGTATAGAGTTTTATCCATCACAGTAGTTGACAATAGATTTAAGAGAATGTTGCTTATATTGGAACATGATGAGCTAGAAACACAATTTTTCTATTGTTTGTTCCTTTATGTTAATGCTCCAATCCTGACTGACACTGTCTCCCTTTTGCTTCTCATTTTTAAGTCTATTGTTACTGGATTCCTCTTGCTTTGATCATTTCCCTTTTTTGACTATTCCTAAAGAATTTTTGTTTAGCTGTGTAATAACTCTCTGTGTTGTGTTATTCTCTATGACTGTACTTGTAAAAAAATATGTATATTAATTATGTTTAAAGTTTAAGTTGAATCTTAGCAGTCAAAAATCCTTTTTAACGATGTTTTCAAAATTTCATCACTGTATTTGGAGCTTTTCTCCCCAGGCCTCCGCTGAAAATGAACATATATCCAGTCAGACTTTCCTGGTCAACAAATGTAAAATAAAATAAATAATTTTTTTCTCCACTTCCACTATGTATTATTATACTATTTATTTTCCCTTATCCTGATTATTAACCATATCACAGTCAACAAGGTGAAGAGGTTTAAATAAAGCATTACTGACTCTAATTATTCCTTTTTTACTCCTTTGGCTGTACTCTGGTTTTGCTGTTTCCTACTTCTCTTCTGTCCACCCCTCTATGTTTAACTTGGTGTGTGACCACTCCATACAAGGATTATGGAGTCCTCTCACCTCCTCTTCCTCTTTTCTGACCTTTTCATGTTCATTCACTTTTAAATCCTTCTTGTCACATTAGGTTCACACAGTCATCTTAGACTGTGCATCCAACACACAGAGGTTCCACAAACCACTAAGTTTTACAAAAAGAAATACTAAACTTTTCTCAAAACTAGCAGTTGTGTGTCTGTTTCCCTTCTGATTGTCTATTTACTAATGGATTTCTGCACCTTCATTGCCCTTTAATTCAGCAGTCATGGACATTGCCACCGTACCAATGCATGATACATTTCATAAAAGTGTGTGAACTGTATTGCCTCAAGCAATATGTACTGCCACATGCTGATGTTTTTAACTGAACATTGTTTAAGACCTACTTCGGTCTGAGTCCCCCCATTGAAATGTTTCAATCAAGACTGCAGTTCTACATTGCACAATGATGCACGTGGAAGATGTTAAATGATTTGGGTTTTGGTGGAGAATAACATGTTTCCCAAGACATTAAATTACTGAAGAAAGTGAAGATAAGTAGTCATATCTATTATGATACAATATATTAACTCAGCATATTTTGAGAAGTGAAGCCTGGACCTGGAGTACAGGGTTACTGGCTCCTAGGAGTACGTAATCTGCATAATCATGATCTTTTTGAATGTTTAATATAAAGTATGTTGTGCATTTTATTGGCAAGATAAGAATTCAAAAAAGGAGGTGAAAAATGTCCCCGAACCACATGCAGGGAGGCACATAACATGCAGATCTGCGAGTCATTTTTGCCATAGTGTTCTGGTGCAGTTAGTTTTGTGTGTTAGTGTAAGTGTGCATATACACACACATGTAGTAAACTTGAAACGTACATGAAAAGTACGGCAAAACTAGAAGATTAATTGCAGTACAAAGAAAGTTGACTGTAAACCAATTTTACGGAGTACAAGAGCACATTTTAGTTAATTTCTCAAAAATGTTTTTTATTTTTCAAATACAGTTGAATAAATTCCATAGTAATTGTATATAACATCTTAAATAACTATGTACAGTATTTACATCAGCCTGACACTATAACGGAGCTCAGTATATGCAATTACTTTATAGGTATAACAATCCAGTTATCAGAGTGTATCTGTTCAGTTATTGTAAAGTGTCAATCAATGATAAGACTTTTTTCCATGGATTGTTAATAAATGGCTTAGGATGAATTTTTAATTCTTTAATTTTAATTTCCAACAATGCCGTGGTCTTTGGTAGACTGTAAAAGTCTTCCAAAGTCGGTGTTGTGTTTGTATTCCATCTTCTTGTTATACACTTCCTTGAAATTGCAAGTATTGTCCATACTAGATACCTATTTGACTCATTCAAATGAGGATCTTCTTACACATTTAATAATACTAGAGCTTTAGATAAGTTAAATGATTCATTAAATAAAGTTTGTAAAAAGTTTATAATACCATTCCAAAGTGGTTTAATTTTAACACAGTCGAAAAAAATGCGATTCCAATCTGCATTGTGTATTTGCTCATACCTGCAACATATTCCCTTTGTGGAAGATTTAATTTTAGTAATTATATCTGGAGTTAAGAATGTTATATTCAAGCATTTCCAATTAAAAACTTTCCAGTGTTGTGTAAAGGATGTATGTTTTATTGATGATAAAATATTTGATTTAATTTCTTCAGTTAGCTGTAATGACTGTCCTTTTGTTATATAATTCAATATATCTTGTAAAATTTCGAAATACTATTTCCCATGTCTTAATCAGTATATATGAACATTGCAGTTAATTTGATGTTGCATCATGTGCTTGTTGCTGCTTTCTGTATAACTAATTAAAATCCAGATATTTTCTAAGAAATGTAATTTGTATAATAGCATGGAACAGTCAGAAGTGCACATTTTCAAAAACGAGAGAGATTCCTCTACTTAATCCTTGCTATTGATGCAAAGCCCAACTACCTACCTGCAACATCCATTTCTACAAAGAAGATAATTTCAGGCATTAATCCACATGTATGAAGTGACATTTTTTATACTTTTTACATTATTTCCTTTTATCAGTTTAACCATTCCATTCTCTCTGCAGTTTCAGCTAATATTTTTGTATATCCTCTGAGTTTTAGAACAGATGAGATGGGCATACAATATTTACATTTATTTTTAACCAGATGGGATACAAATAACCAGTTGCTGTGTGTACTGTGCGGCATTATTTTGATGCTCTGACATTTCACTGTTAACTCCATGACATAATTAAGCATCTGCAATCCCAATGTAATATGGTGTGCACTTCATGTACTTTGTTAATACAAACTTTTGGCGTTGAACAGACCCCACTAACTGTTAAAGAAATAAAAGGTAAATTTTGTTTACACTGAGTTCCAGAAAAAGACAAACTAGTTAAGTACTTCTGTAGGGTGAGACCTGATCTTGACAATTGCTGAGCACCCCCACCAATCACTTTTAAGATCTGGTCTCATGCTAGTCTCTTAAATCTGCCAGTACCGGACAGCAAACCACTGTGGCAGAATTTTAAACAGAGGGATTCCTGCTTGCTGCCTATGCCAGTAAACTATCTCTGCCTTTCTCCTTTTCCTGACATAAGATACATTTTGAAGTCTGTTTCAATTTGCTCACTAAGTGCTTTACTGCTTTGAAAGGCAACAGACCACTACACACTTTTTTTTTTAATTTTCTTCTATAGCTAGTAGCATTTGTCTAGAGCAACTAATCTCCATACACCAAAAAGAATTATGATCACGTCTTCAATCCTGACTGCTAGTATGTGCTCTCGGCATGGACAGCAAGTTTCACCTCTCAAGCTTTACTATCAAGGTGAATTTTTCGTCATCCATATCTTGAACATAATGTTATGTTCGGAGACTCTGCCATAATCCCCTATAGCATCATTGTTGACTTACTGTTATAAATGTCACAGTTGGTTAAAACTGGAGCTACTGATGCAGATAGCAGAGCTATCTTTGTACTGGATGTCAGTTTCAACAAATACCCACAGCCAGCAAAAGGGTCTGTATCTAAAACTACCTCCAGTTTTGTCAGTACAGCAACACAACAGACCTCTATAGCCTCAGATGTTTCAAGAAAAACAAGTTCAACACTGCTTAAAAAAATCTTTCAGTAGCTTTAATATGACAGACAAGTGTTAGCAGATAATTATTCAAGAACTAGTATCAATACCGTACAGTTTTTTTTATGCCTTAAAATGCAGATGAAATCCCTGTATTTCTTCTATATTGTAACATTTTATTTTTTTAATTTGAAATTAAATTGCACAAGATATGTAATTAGGCTCTGAGAATGTCAGTTATAAGCATTTTACAGCTATCAGCAGGAATCCCTGATTTCCAAGTTATTACCACTGTGCAAGTCCACACTGCATAAACAACTACATGTTAATAAATGTCAGTGTTAAATTATAGATTTTCTTAGCCAAATCTTTTCAGAAAATGATTGTTAAAATTTCTGAAACCTAGTGAATGCTGCTGCTTAATGTTACTTGCATCTGATTGCTACTGAAAATAAAAATACATGATAGTATCCCCAGAATAATCTTTTTGTCATAAATCCTCAAGATAATTTAGTTGTTTATTACAGTATTTTTCGGTACCCATTCTCACACACTACATAAAAAGTAGAAAACTATGTTCAAAAAGTGGGACTCTTGTTCCTTTGTTGGAGAAGTTGAACTTGATCTATGCAAATCAGGGGAGACTCTAGCTCTGGAAACGTGTGTGTATTGTGTGCGTGCATGTGTTTAACTGCATTTAATTAATTCCAAGTTAAACAGTGCATACGTGGGGGGGGGTGCTTTTACAGAAATTTGAAATCACTGCTATAGTGACTCCAAGCGGAGTAACACCTGTGCCACTAATATATAACTAAGCTAGACTGAAAAGGTTAAATAAAATACATTTATGGTGGTTTGCAGGGCTATGCTTTGGACATAAAAAACACACTGGAATTCTGCGTTTTGTGTTCAGACTGTGGTTATGCAAATAAACGAGGCACGTGGCTTGGGGAATGTTGATCATAAACCAGGCATGAATCTGTATGTAGAATGCATCTAACAAAACTAGACAATGAAATGTAAATAACTATCAGGATGACTTCCCATTCCTGTCGCATCTGATAACAGGTGTCCGTGTCGGAAGTATTTTTTTTTTTTAATTTGGATCTTAGAAAGATATACAGACACTCTCATGTTTTATATTCTATATGTAGTTGTGTGAAAGCATGCTGTTTAAGTTTATTGCATGGGAGAAGATTTTTGTATCATGGTAAGCTTTCTGATTTAGATGTTTGTCACCTGCTATGATTTTCCTCTGGTGGGGTCCATGAATAAAGGTGGTTTCACTCAGGAAGGGGCTTGCTAATGCAGTCATCTGGGGGACTGGCTGATAATAATGGCAGAGATGTTTGATTATCACATTAGTATTACAATTGCTCTGCTGGGTTGTTTTTTTTCTGTTAAAGGAAAACATGGATGCTGTTTTTGATGGTGTATACCCATTCATCCCCAAAGGA
>NC_056749.1:161700634-161733107 GCF_019279795.1 Protopterus annectens
ATTTTTTCCCAACAAAGTTAGTAAATAGAGAGTCTCCTGCTGAGTTATTAGAAAAGAAGTTTGCATCATCATTTTGTTTGTTGAGCGAGCTTTCAGGTTGCAATATGGTGTTATGAGGGTAGAGAATAGGGGTATTGTTTGGTTGATATAGGACCTTATGGGCTATAATAAGTTGGTTGAATTGTAGAAGGTGAGGTAACTCAAGCCAGCCTAGTTGTTTTAGGGTTAGACAGTGATGAGTTCTATATGGTGAGTTGGTGGCAAATCTGGCAATGTTATTATATGATCTAGCCAGTCTGTTAAGATTGTTTTGGGACAAGTTAGTATAGATGGGGGAGGCATATAATAGGGTAGAGATTAAGTGAGTTCTTGCTATTGTAGTTCTGGCTAAAGGTGTTAGAAATTGTTTAATTCTATACAAGGATCCAAGTTTTTTGTTGGTAGATTTTATTGTGGTGTTTATGTGAGTGTTAAATTTAAGTTGATTATCTATCGTGATTCCTAAGAGTTTGGTAGTAGTGTCTGGAGAAATAATGGTACCATTGTTTGATTCCAAAGTAAAGTGCAGAGGGGGAGACGAGTGAGGGTGTGAACAGCAATAATTTGTTTTTGGGTTGAGGAGAAGACAATGGTTAGAGAACCATTTTTCTATTGTGGAGAAAGATTTTGTGTGAAAGAATGCAGTTCAGTTTGGGATGATGCAGAACAAATAATTGTGGAGTCCGGGCGTACTGAATGCAGGTAGAGAAGGAATAGAGAGATGAAGGTCATTGATAAAAATGGAGAATAGAAGTGGGCCTAAGATAGAGCCTTTTGGGACACCTAAGGAAGTAGGAAGGAGTTCAGAAAGATGATTCTGCCAGAGAACTGCTTGTTTACGATTATCCAGGTAGGATGTGAACCAGCTCAAGGAAGATTTATCAAGAGATAGGGACTTCAGAAGGTGGAGAAGAAGTTTATGGTTGACCATATCGAAGGCTTTAGAAAGATCTACAAAGAGTGCAGATGACAGGGAATTATTGTTTCTATTTGTGTTGATACAGTTGGTAAAAGAAAGCAGGGTTGTGGTTGTATAACAAATTCTATTACCTAGTTAACAGATGAATACATTAAACAAGAAGAAATAGAAATATAAACTGATAGTATTTCACAATATAAAGCCATATTAAAACAAGATGAAAAGGTTTTCCTGGTAATGGTAAAACAGTAAGAAATTATTACTATACAAAGCTATGTGTAGAGGTATTAAACCAGATGAGCAGACCAGGGGGCTTCTCATACTAAAGCAGACTGTACACAAGGACCCTGGATAATGTTGTACTGTTCTGTACCTATTTCAACGAAAGAAAGCAGAACAAACTTATTACATTTTCAGAGTTTAGAGCAGTTTGTAAGGCAGTAAATAAGGTGGATGGGATGCTAAAGTAGGTTATAACACTGAAGCAAGGAGTTCAGTTCACTGACAAAGGCTTTTTCAACATCTAGGCTAAAAATATTTTAATGCTGAATGAGTTTGAGTTGCTTGAGAAGGAATACTAATCTAAAATGTGATAAAGTAGTTACGGACTCTAGTACATTCAGTTCTGATCCTTTACAATAAATGTCCTACAGTCAAAGCAGCTAATGAAATATTGTGTACTCTTAACACTGCATTCAGCAGAAATGATTTGCCAAGACTCCCTCTCCTACACAAAATTACTTTTGTGAGTCAGTATTCATAGTAGTTGTATTTAGAAGCGGTACCAGCCTTACTAGTGCAAAAAATTCTATTTTATTTAAAGGCCTCCGCTGGCAATTTGGTAAATAAATACGTATAACTTAATATTTAAGTATTACTTCAGCTTTATCCCCAGATTTTCCAAAACTAATTTCTTACTTTCTGTATTCTTTTTTAATCTGTGCGTTACAGTGTGCAATGACTCAATGCTTTTGGACAAACTGTGCGCAATGATTTGATGCTTTTGGAAAGGAACATGACAGTGCCATTTAGTATTGTGCATATATTTGTATTGCCAGAGAGCTTTTCTGTATAAATGTATTCCAAAACGTTGTCTTAATTTTCATATATATGAATCTATGCTGAATAGACAAATGACTTTATACACAATTAGTTATTTATATGACTTCTGCTGTTAATCATCTGCAGTCGAACTATAGGCTTTTCTCCCCAAGCTCTCCTGAAGAATGTGCTATGCATATCTGGAATTTTTTAACAAAATTAGATAAAATACACAATAAATGCATTTTCATTTCACTCTACACACAGTAACATAATATCCATACAAGTAACTGAAATCAAGCAAGGGAAATAATACATAAAAAGCTGAACTGGTATGCAAAACTACTGCATCTAGCTAAAGGTTATATGCGTCAGAATACATGAGGTTTTGGTCCATGTTGTTAATTATGGAGTTTTAAGTAGTAGAGGTGATGTAATTTTTTTTAAATCCACAGCAATCTTGACCTCTGCCATGTCTGGTTGTTAATTGTACTGCAGTACCATCCTATCTGTGAAGCATTGTGTTCCCATATCTAGTTTAAATTGTAAGGCCCAATCAAACTAATCTAATTTTACCTCTCCTTGTCTTATAAAATATAAAATAGTATAATGTCCATCCTCTTTCTCTTATCAACTGAAGACTTCAAATTCCCAAAATCTTTCCTCAAACTTCATTCCCTCCAGTACTCTCACCAAACTTACTTCATTTTTCTGTGTAAACCCTACAAAACTGCATATAGTACTACATTTGCAGAAATGCCTCCATCAGCTAATTACCACTTTCCAGGCTATGAATGTAACACTTAATGTAGGGTTCCTATTACTTTGTCAAATCCCTGAAACTTCGAACCTGACAACATCGAACTCAGAGTTCGAAGTTTCAGGAATTCGGGCAAAAAAAAAAAAAAAAAAAACCCTAACACCTACCTAACTGTTGCAAGCAGGGGTGCAAGCCCCCCTGCACCCCCCCACACCCCCCACTCTCCAAATATACCAACTTCGAGATCACAATACAGTTGAAAGAAGAATTCCCCTCACCGCACCGTAGTGCAATCTCGGATTGTAATTGGTTTATTGAAAGAGCTGGGGGGTGGGGGGTTCAGGGTGGCTTGCCCCCCCTGCTTGCAACAGTTTTTTTTTCTTTTGTTTTTATTTTTTAACGTCATCTTAGTTCTGAAACTTCGAACATAAGGTTTCGACCTTATGGTGTTCAAAGTTTCAGAACTTCGATAACGTAATAACGTAATAGGAACCCCAAAATGTACACACACGCATTATGCTTTTGCTGCTGTCCACCTTCACTGACTTGTGCTTTCATGCACTTTGTATTGACCATTCCCAAATCATTTTCTTGCCTTACATTTTTAACTCGTCTCCCCATATCCCAACAAATACATAACTTGCTTCATGGTGTGTGATTCTATAGGTGTATTATTGAACATTTGGAAAGCCATAAGTAGAACTGCAACCTCTTAGGGTAGAATGTCAGCCTTTTTAGGCCCTTCAAGTTTAGGACTCCCATCTAATACTACCTCTTCACCTCCGGTATATCATCACCTTAAAAGACTTACTTCTCCATACCCTGCAAGACATTAAATGCAAACACAACAGAATTGTACTCTAAACTACTACTCCTGGGATATCACTTGTAGAGTGAGAAGCCCCGTTTACCTCTTTTACCTGCCCGTCACCTGCTTCTGCTCCTTCTAGCCAGTTTACCATGTTCTCTTAATCCATTTTCTTTATACAAGGAACTTGTTATATGTAATTTAAGTCAAAGCCTTTGCTGATATCAAGATAAACCAGATGCTCAGCACTGTCATCATCTGCCTCTAGGGAAACCCACTGCAATCAGTTCAGATGAGACATAGCTGTCTATTGCAGAAAAAAGCCAAAGATCATTAAGCAGTGCATTTTACACCCAAGAAACACATGAGGCTTGACTTCTAGATCTTTTCCACAACAGCTGCAGTTAACAATGCAATATGCTGTAATTCTGTGACAAGGATAATTTCCAAACACAATGTGTCACATATTTTCTCAGAATTCAATATTAATCAATAATTAAGGAATTCAATATTAATCAATAGTCAAGGTTGTTTACAGAAATCTGTTGTACTTCATTTATCCGTCCTTGCATTTCCTGAGAAGGTGCAAACCCACAAAGGATATGATTAGTTGTGGATATAGATATATAACCTATCTGTAAGAAATTTCATGGATAGTTTATAATCAATGTTAGGCAGCACTGGGTTATGTCATAGTTAGATTTGTATAACACAGAAGATGAAGTATTCGGGAACATATAGGGATTTTATTAGTGGATAATAAAGTGAATTTTTTTTTAAGTATAGTACCATCAGGATCTGTTGGCTCCCCACATTAAGCTTTTAATTGCAAACTGCAATATGGCCAGTGTAATTGACCTATCAGCTTTTTTTCTTTGATCCTCCTATTAATGTTTCGCACTTTAAGCTCCACCAGTGGCAAGCTGTAATATATCCAATATCCACTTTTTTTTTTTTTTTTTAACTCATCTGGCTACATCGGTTCAAATGCTGCTGTCTAAATCTTAACTCTTATTTCTTAGGTCATCTGTCTTCTTCTGTTCAGTCCTCTACAGCCTTCTTTGTCTCCCTAATCTCCTAACTAGCTAAGTCACTGCCATCTCCTCCCATGTTCTGTGTCCCTCATTCTCCAGCAAATCCTACCATTTTTAGCTGCAAAGGTTTGTAAACCCAATGCTGCATCTCACTTTGAACATTTTGTTGACCAGTCATCTGGTCATTCCTTCAGTCGTCACCACTCCCTTCGTTCCTTATTTATTCCTTAAGTCTTAGATGCTCCCTTCTTTCCTAATTTATTCCTTCAGTCTTCGCCGCTCCCTTCGTTCCTTATTTATTCCTTTAGTCTTTGCCTCTCCCTTCCTTATTTATTCCTTCAGTCTTCGCCGCTCCCTTCATTCCTTATTTAATCCTTCAGTCTTCGCCGCTCCCTTCTTTCCTTATTTATTCCTTCAGTCTTTGCCTCTCCCTTCTTTCCTTATTTATTCCTTCAGTCTTCGCCGCTCCCTTCGTTCCTTATTTATTCCTTAAGTCTTAGATGCTCCCTTCATTCCTTATTCATTCCTTCAGTCTTTACCGCTCCCTTCGTTCCTTATTTATTCCTTAAGTCTTAGATGCTCCCTTCTTTCCTAATTTATTCCCTCAGTCTTCGCCGCTCCCTTCATTCCTTATTTAATCCTTCAGTCTTCGCCACTCCCTTCTTTCCTTATTTATTCCTTCAGTCTTCGCCACTCCCTTCTTTCCTTATTTATTCCTTCAGTCTTCGCCACTCCCTTCTTTCCTTATTTATTCCTTCAGTCTTCGCCACTACCTTCTTTCCTTATTTCGTGATGTAATGTTGTCGCCGCTCCTTTCTTGCATCCTTTTTCTTTTTCATAAACTAAGCTTGTATACAGCAGTCCATCAGTTTCCTCCCTGCATTTTCTCTTTTGCCTGCCACATGCAGTGTTCCTTCTTTCTTCTGTTTCTTTCCTTACTCTCTACATTATACTAATATGATAGGTTCATAGGTAGGTACTAGGCTATCAGCCCTGGGGCCTATACAAGCCCAGCCAAAAAGGTACCCTGGCTTTTGCCACCCAAGAAAATTATTTTCCTGTGCCACTTGTCAAGCAGAGCCACAGAGGTGATCCCCAGGGTGAATTTCCTATTTCCCATCCAATCATCAAGACTTTTCTTGAAGAGTGCTAATGAGGAGCTTTGTTTGATATAGATAGGTAGTTTATTCCAGAATATGGGAAGTCTCTGGGACAGGAATCTATCCCTCCGGCATGTTCTGTTTAATGTGGTGACAAGGTTTAGGTCCCTAGAGCATGTAGCTCGGAGGGATTGGGATTTCTTTAAGTGGAGCATGTCCAACAGCTCTGGGTTTAACATAGCTTTGTATGTTAGGCAGAGATCACCTCTGAGTAGGTGATATGCGACGGAGTAAAGCTGGAGTATTTTGAGACTGTCTGCGTAGTGCATCTGTTTGAGGCTGGTAATCTTCTTTGTGAGGTATTTCTGCTGCCTTTCCAGTTGTTGTAGAGGTCTTGTGAGGTACATACCAAAAGGGGCGTTGTACTCTATAATGGGTCTAATGAGTGATGAGTAGAGAGGAACAATGACCTCTTTTTTTCTGGATGTGAAACCTTTTGTGATGAGGTGTGCCACATAGAAGGATTTCCTGACTATTGTGGGGATGTGATTATCAAAGGAGATACTACTGTCCACCTGTGTCCCAAGGTCTCATCACACTTTTGATGTTAAGTATACTACCACCTATGTTGTAGGTCATGGGTACAGAGTTTTTACCAAAGGGGATGACAATGCACTTTTTGGCATTGAACTTGAGGTCATGGCTTCTTCATGATATTTATGATCTCTTTCTTTACTCGTTTCTTCATCCTCATGTACTTTAAGTGTCCTGTCCTCCACCATTAGTTATGTCTTCAGAATGTTAGAAACTCTAAGCTACTTAATGTCGGGGGAGGGGCATGGTGGTTAAAGTCTTTACTCCATATACACAAGATACAAAGTTAGACTCTGGCTTTTGGTTAACTAGGCATCTATTAGTCACCAGACTGATGAACTAGAACTTACCAACTATTCTCTTCTCCTTAAAATCAAGTAATTAAGAAACAGACTAGCAATTTACTCACAATGTGTTATAAAAATAAAAGAAAAACATTAATTTTCTGCTTTGACCTATCCACCCAGTTATAGAAAGGGTTGGGCTGATGGACTCCTGCTCCTGGCACTTGCTTGCAGGGCCCATCGGCTAGCAGGTCAAAGAAACTGATCACAGTAAAACTACCATATAGCAGATGACTGGTTATGGTTCCTTTGTACTCTGTATAACATTCTTGGTCTGATTGTAGCGGTCTCATCTTACTTAACAAGAAATTCTGACACCTCCACTGTGTATGTCAGTGTAGTGTTCTGTGAGGATATTTAGTAAGGTGGAACAGAAAGTAAGGCAAATAGTTATTTGCTGAGAATGCATACAGAAATTATTTTATTCACTTTTTGAAAAGCATAGAAAATAATGGATTGAGGTGGTCCATAAGTGAGTGAATGCTAGAGTTATTCTTTCTGTAATGTCTCTTGTTGCTTGGTTTTTCTTTTGATGCCTTCTTGCTTTATAATGTTTACTTCCCCTGTCATCGTCATCATGCAAGTTAGAAAGATTAAACAAGCTGGCGAGATAGGGACTTAAGTAGATCAGTGCATCTTCACCAGTGATCCTTATGTACAGCTTAACATACTATCTATTCTCACATAGAAGGTGAGGCCTATCATTTTTTTAGGCCAAGTAAGAGACCTAGAGGCAATAAAGTGGACTGCTGATGGCAAGATTATATAGTGGTTCTACTATGCCAAAAACCCTGAATTTTCCGAGTGAAATATATAGCAAGACCTAGAAAAGCAGAAAGTCATAGGAAAGAAAATATTTGCACCAGAAAAACTATTAGAAGCTACAGAGGTTCTACTAAAAAAAACTATCATACCTAGACAAAGAAAAAGTAGTCTGTAAAGGAGTGCTAAAAGAAAAAAAACTAAAAATTCATGAAAAAGAACCACGGGCTTAGGAAAGAAAACATATCTGATATAGTACCATAAAGCTCTACTAACCAATATGACCAATGAAGATATTTACAGGCAAAGACATCCATAAATGACAAATTTTATAAAGAAAAGAACACAAAAGAGGAATGTAAGAAAAAGCAAAATGTACAGTGATGTAGAAAAGAAACTTAGAAATATACATACTGATAAGGCAATAGATTCATGTGTTGACTATGATACAAACAATATCTCAAAATGACGAGTGAATGAATCCCCAAGTGGGGTGCAATAGACAAAGGAACGCTTTCAAAAAGACTTACCACAAGGTGAAATTTTAGAATCTTCTGCAGGAGACTTGACTGAAAGTCTAGTTAGAATTGCACAGCAAAGAAAATACAGGAAACTAAAGCAAAGAGGATGTTCTCAGTCCAGTAGAAAATGACCCAAGATTTAATAGAGATGCAAAGGCACATTACAGAAAGTGAATATGACTAAAATTGTTAAGAATGATAAATCAGATGAATACAGAACATCAGAGCTATTGTGAGAGATTTAAATAGACTAAACTACTGTGCAGCTTAAGTATCATCAGATAAACTGCTACCACAAAAACACAAGGTTAAGCACAGAAGAGAAGGGTACAATTAGAAAGCTACATCAGAAGCATCAAATAGAGAAGATGGTAAAAGTAACCAAGACAAGTATCATTAGCAGAACATAGAAAACGGACTAGATTAATAACTCTGATAGAGGGGATAAAAGCAGCAAGCAACATAAAAACACATCAGGCTTTATCTTACACTTTTCTCCCATAATAAAGAAAATATATTAACACAAACTGAAACAAGTAATTTACTGATAGGCCCCAAAACAGTTCATACAGAACTGGGAAGGAAATAAAAAGCAATATTAACTTCTCCTAAAAAAAGAAATCAGTACATTTGGTGGTGGTGCTGCGGTAGCGTTGTTGCCTCACAGTAAGACGTTATCCGATTCGATTCTCAGCTAGAGCGTCTTCTGCGTGGAGACATGCGTCAATGGGCATAGCTTCGTTGAAGGTTGTGCATCAGGGCTTGTAACTCGGCACGTAAAAATCAACTACCAATCATTTGCGGACCGGAGTTCCGCTGTGGTGACCCCTAACCGGGAAAAGCCGAAAGACACAAACAAACATTTTGAAGGAGCATTTATGAATTAAGACACTGTTGAAAATAAGCATGGTAAAAGGATAGACTGTTAAAAGAAAACAGGAGGATGAGCTAAGATAGTGGTACAAAGAAATTGAGTCAAAAGCAAGAAAGACTCCTTAACTGGAATACTCCAAGTCCAGATGTAGTACCAAGCTTCTGCCTAAAAGTATATTAGCATTTTTACACTAAAAGTAAAAAATGATTTATATATACATCCCAAATGGACACTGACCTGGTAATAACACTGAAAACTAAAGGCTTAACTACAAACCTGCAAACCATCTTTAACTACAGGCCAACAATTTATAAATTATATTCCAGAATTCATGCAGAGTTTATAGCCACTTAGAAAAAAAATAAACTCAACATTGGAACAAAGGCAATAAAAGAAAATCATATGGAATATAGGCTCTATTTTTAAAACAAAGGCATCAAAGAAAACTGTAAAAACTGGTGAAGCCTAAGCGTGGCATGGACAGTTGAGAAAAACACCTGACAGCATCCTGCAGTCATGGATTAATGAATGGTTATAGATATAGCAACTATACACTACACTGATTAATTTCATGGCAGTTACTATGGGAAGAGCAAATTACTATCCTAGGTGAAAAAATCCTTAGTGGGCTATTAGACAGCGATTGTTTGTCATCACTCTTGTTTTGTTTTGTTCTTTACCAATTAACCTGTTTACTTAATGGACCAGTTTATAGTTATTAGCCTTGTTTTCCAGAAACCAGCCTTGTCCAATGACATGTGAAATGCTTTTTGTGGAGAATCTAAAACTGCTTAACTCACTGGAGAATAAATTAAAAGTGTACTTACAATCGGTTAAAATCTTTGCAGATGTTGTGACTGGCATTTGGATTGATAAATGAATAAAAGTAAGATTTTTAGCAGGAGAACTTGTACATCAACAAATATCAATTAGTAGAGAAATGTGATATGAAAGAACTTGGACATGCAAGACTGTATAAATATCTTATAAGAGAAAATGGGACAGCACTAAAATATGAGGAAAGAACAAAGCTTTGTAAAGTGTTAGAAGACTAATACTGAAGACTTTCAGCTTTGGCATCATTGCCTCTCTCCAAAAAACTTTGGTTCAATTCAACAGAAACACTGCTTCATGCTTTCTAATAGTAATAGTAATAATATGAAAAACAGTACATGGAATAGGTAACCACATGAAATGTTAGCTAGAGTGAGTCCTGTAATACAGAGACTGAATGGATGAAATAACATATTTACATATACTAAGTCAGATATGCCATATCTCAGAATAGTCTCTGTTCTTCAAGGTACATCAGTCTCAGAGTTGGTATACATAAGTTTGTGAGTGAGGGGTGCAGTGAGTGCTTGCACCCCCCTCCCCACTTAAAAGTTTTAAGAAGAGCAATCTGAGATTCACTGTTATCCGATGTTTTCATTCTTTTTTTCCCCCCCCAACATGCCATCACTCGGCATTTCAAATGCTGACATTTTAATAGGGAGCCCATAGAATAACTCATCACTCATTCTGAAGTATAGGACTCCTTGAAATTGACAAAATGTATAGGTTTGTAGTCATGGGACTGCATTCATATTTGTTGAATCATTAAACCCAAATACAGTGACAGTTCTAAGCCATGAAGAAAATAAGTCTAAAATGACATCTTTGCTTCGATTAGCAGAAGCATTTTGGAAATTAATTGGAATGAAACTTAAATCATAAGGGGACAAAAAAAACTTGCCACATCAAATTCTACTGGACAAAATAATTATTTTTAAAATAAACACTTCTGCTGATGAGTTGTGGCACTTGTGAAACACACAAATTCCTTTCTATAAAGCAACTCTTCTGAACACACACTGTGATCATTCATTAAGAGTAAAGTAGATGAATTGCTTCTTTATTGATGTAAAATAGTTCAGTAGTGGGCTTTCTGGATCACACATGGAGTTCATTCTTGATAATGTCTGTATTATCACACTCTCTCCATGTCAGTTTTTTTTTTCTTTTTCTTTTACTGGCATTCCAGTTTCTTCCAACCTCGCAAAGTGTCCATAGATTCTCTAGTTACCCTTCAAGGTTCAATGTGTTAATTTTACAAACGGAGCCATTGCTAGACCGTTTGTGTGTGTGTGTGGGGGGTGATATCATTGTCACTTTGCCATAATCTTGATTTTCCCACACGGTAAGTTCAATTTACTTGCTTAACATTGATATTGAGCCTGCCTGTTGTAATTGAATGGGTATATTATTAGAAATATTTAATGAAATCACTACAAGACCACCTCCTAAAGTTCTTTAGCTTGCTTGTGAACAACATTCCATGACTCCCAACATTATATAGATGCGTATTATTGTCAGTTTGCAGCATAACTAGCTGTTTACCTAATGTAAAGTATTTCAATAGAAAAATCAGATTAACTTTAATAAGTCAATTAAGAGTAAAATTGTGCTTTTCAAGCTATGAATACGCTAAACCTCTAAATCCCCAAACTCATTTAGTGATGACTTTTTTTTTTCAACACTGTCTGCCTGCTGACTACCAGCCCCAATACCTATTTATTTGCTATTTATTGACCAGGTAATTGGGCTGGTCCCTTGACCCTTTTAAGACATGACCTGGGCTCTAGGAGCAGTTTTTATGACACTGAAAATACAGTTGAACAAATAATAAATAAGATTTTGTAGTACACAGCTTTTCAAAGTAACAACATTCTGAGCTTAGAATGAGTTGGAAGAGGGGATGCCCAAGTACATAAAGCTGTATAGATAGATACTGTACATTACAGATAGAGATGCACATTTTACATAGTCAGAGATTGCTTCATGTTGTTCAGAGACAGTAAACTGCATGTAAAAATACAGTTAGTGGTTTGTTAAATACAGTTTCTACTTCTACTTCTTTGCATATTCTTTTTGGATTACATTGGGAGTCCTTTGTTAGGGTAATTTTATCCATTGTCTCAAGCAATTGCATTTATTTTTATTGTTTACATGCTTCCATAGTGCTTTTTTGTCACTCGTGGATGACCACTGACACCTCAAATTTTTTTTATAGGTGGGATTTCTATTGTCTGCCAGCCTCTCCTTTCACCCCTAGGCTTCCTCCATTGCAGGCTGGGGCTGGTATAGATCCCAAGGGCATCCTGGGAGCTATGGCTACCTTACCACTCACTGATGGTGTTTTTTTTAAATTTTATTTTATGGCCTAATGTATCGCTCGTTCCTCTCACTTTGGTTACAAGGTTTCCTCCAAGGGGTAGATGTGCAATAGGGACAAGCAATGCATCACTCCACCTCTACAGTAGCTCAGCTAAGTTCCAGTCCCCCCCCCCACACTTTGCAACACAAATCCTAATGCACAATGTCTGCAGCCTCGAAGAGGGATCACTGCAGGCAACAATGATGCACTCCCTCCACCCAAGACAAGCACTTCCATCCTCCCTGCCGTTCTGTCAGGTGCTCAAGCTGTTAATTGAACCTGGCTTGGCTGGACTGTAGTCAGAGCTTTATCCCTCTATGTCACTGGAGTGGCTACTTTTGTTGTTGAAATGTACTTGGAAGGTTCTGCCAGTGATCTAGTTCTGAAACCAAGGTTTTGTGTTATTGCCAAAGTTGACAGTTTTCATAGCAATATTTTGGGATCAGCAGTCTCAAATTCTCAAGCCATGTTGATAGATATTCCACCAGTTATGAAACCCTCTTAGATGTTGCAACAGATGTTATCTTTGGCACTAATTGATGTTGTTCAAGTATAGAAAGGCATTATGTAAAGTACACTTCTGGTTCTTTCCTCATGGGGGGAGTGTAAGTGTTTCACTGGCCCATTCTTTCACAAGTGAGGTATTAACAGTGGTGTTGTCATCATCCAGGCAGACATCATGGTCTCCCCTCTCCCCAGGAGATAGTACAATTCACTGGACAGCATCTGAGGGATGCTAGTGTTAACAGTCTTTTGGGGAGGAGCATGCAAGTGTCCAGAGATAACTAACCCCTAACCTATATGGCTATGTTGTCACGACATATCTCTGTGGCCAGGACTCCACATGCTGTACCACCAAGAGCAACCACTAAGAATTAAGAGGCAAGCCAACTTTTCCTCCCAGATGGGCAAGTCATATGCCACTCTACAGCATTATCTTGCTTTACTCCAAGTTTAGTGATGAGATCTTGAATGCGTTCATGCACACTACAGAAGCATTTGAATATGTATGTACAGAAACTAGAAATGTACTCATTTTAGGCTTTATGATTGTGTTATCACAGAGTTCCAAATAAATGCACACTCATCTTGTTCAGTCAAACTCATCAGGAACTCAACATAATAAAAAAATAAATGAAAGTCTTTTCAACAGAGGAGCAAAAAAAAAAATAAATAAAAAATATATATATATATATATATATATATACACACATATATACACACACACACACACCAAGTCCATTGTCACAAAAACAGGTAAAGAAAAATCACACGCTAAGGGAGTCACTGCTGACACATACATTAGTAGTTATTTCCTGTGGAAATGGACTGTGCTCACCCACATGTCACCTTGTATAGATGTGGTTCAACAAGATGTAGGGAAGCCAGGTCTGGCTGTTCTTTCACAGGTTACAGAAAGTAAAACTAAATGCAGAGAACTTGAAACAAAACAAGATTAAAAAAATGAATGACTAGAATATTACAAGATGAAATGAAAATAAATGTCGTCTGTCTTTTAAAATATTATGCGAGTTGCATAAAACTGCATGCTTTCATTTTTTTTTTTTTTTTTTTTTTTTTTTTTTTTAAGGGTTATTGAAAAAGTAGCATAATACTGTAAGTACAGATCTGCATACGTAAAGGAAATACATGTCAAGTGTATAATGATCAAGAGATTTCTTCTGGTAGGGCCTTCTGTTCCAAGTGTCTGGTATTTAAAAAATAGGCACGATGGCTGCTTTGTGCCCCAACATAGAACATGTGAGCATGTGTGACAAATAGTGCCCTAATGAGGCATTTTTATTTGTTGGTAGAGGACAATTCACTCTGGCATATAGCCAAGAATCATCAACCCACTTTTTCCCCATGTTTCTACATGGGGTCAGAGTTTCATGCAAACTGTTGCCACCTCTCTTGATTCAGTACCACTTTCATATCTTCTTTGATAGTCATGCCTTATTGTTGCAGGTCTTCTCAAATACAGTCCCCGTCCATCACATTGCTGGATATCATTTCCTTTTCTCTTCTACCTGTCTCTCCCAAATCCGCTTCACCAAAATCTCCTCTACTTTCCTGCACATGTGGCTAACTGTAAGCCATTGTACTTGATTGCCTCTGCCATTGCAGCTACTTTGGCTGCTGCTATGATGTCATTTCTTCATTTGCTCACAGTGTGTAACCTACCACACATCTCAGGCAGTTCATCTCTATGACTTCTAGTTTCCTCAACAGTTCCGACTTCACTACCCAGGTTTTTGAACCATGCAGAAGTACTGGCTACACCACTGGTTTGTATACCTTACTCTCACATACACACACACACACACACACACACACACACACACACACACACACACACACACACATTACCCTTGCAACTTTTCCAGGTGGCTGGTCCCCCCTATGAATCTAGCTCTGGCCTTCTCATTCAAACTTCCCCTTCTCCTCAACTAACACTTCCAGATACTTGAGGCTGTTAGCTAGTTCCACTATTTTCTCTTCTCTCTCAATTTTAAATTTGTCTGATTTCTCCCATTTCTTGCCATGACAATTGCCTTCTCTGTATTCAGTTTCATTATATGTGCCTTCGATTTTGCATTCTATTCCTCCATTTACTGAAGTCCTTGCTCAGAGGCTACTTGTGATGTAATATTGTCTGCATACAGCAACTTTGTTTTGTCCCCTTCTGGTTGCTTGCGAAGGTATTTCAGCACCAGTATGAACAACAGTGGGCTCAGTGATAAAAGCTGATGCACACCCTCTCCCACTGGGACCCCTCTTTGAATATGAACACTATTCAGACTTGTGTAATTGAGTCTTTGTACATAGTCTACACTAAAAATGTTTTCAGGACTTCAAGCCATCACAGGCATTTTCAAATCAGCTGTCTTGGAAGCATGTCATTTACTTTCTCCAGGTCTGGGAATACCCATCATGCTCTTCCCTTATCTCTAGCTTCTTCCCACCATGTCTCTCACCAAAAACACAGAGCTGGTGAACTCATCTATATAGTACATAGCCAAGAATACACTTACTATATCTTGCAAAAGGATTATAAAGTGCCTTGCAATGGTGTTCTTAGTTTGGTATTATAACCCTCAGTGGCAGAATGCTTCTCAGTATGTCTTTTAACCCACTTTGCTCAATTTTCATAAATCTGGATTAGCAATAATGGAGCTAAAGTCTGTTTTTGCTCTGCTACCACTGTCTTATAGCCTCTGGTTTGTTAAAATCATGATGTTAAAACTGAAAATAAGTATTTACAAAGAATCCCTTCGGCTACAGATTTAGTATTAGAAATGGGAAGGTTACCCTTTAAGTACATAACTTAATCCTAGCAGCGATGTCTTGCAAATTTGGTTATGGACCAATGCCTGTAGGATGATGTTTAATGACATATTACATGAAGGCACTGTAGGCCAAAGTCATGTATGGATAAAAAGCCTTAAAGCTGGTTAATGAAAAAAGGCTGGAAAGACTTTAGCAAAAATGACGACAAACCACACATCGTTAAAGTCTGTGATTCAGATGAGTGAATTAGCCATATGAAAGACTTGTAACAGTCAGATCAGTCATTAACCTCTGCTTCAAAGGTGTGGAGTAGGTGAGAGAAGGTTCTGAGAAATACTATCAGTTATATTCTATTATCTGTGGGATTTACTTAAAAAAACTTACGGCACTATAAAAATGTCCCTCCCGTTTCAATCATTTTATGCAGCAAAGTTAGAAAATAATATAATCTGATTTGGTATATAACCTGACCAAATTCCAAACACTTTATTAGAGTTATAAAGAGATGAAGTCTTCATTTAAAATATCAGATTGCATAATATTAAGTGAAGAACTAACACTCTTGCTATTTAAACTTTGTATAATGCAATGACTCTCAATGGTCTTGCCCCTATCAAATATGTTTTATACCACCAAATGCTGCTAAAGCATGCAATAGATTATTGCTTTTATTGCTGTGTATGTAAGTATACCAACTGTTTTCTTCATGGGTACATGATAGCAGGATGTAGCTAGGAGGAAACAGTGGTGTTTTTATTTCGATGACCAAAAACTCAGAAAAATATTATTCATTATATGAAGTGTTTTGGAATAGTAATATCCCTGCATCAGTGTAAGTGGTCACTATTTTATATTTTGTGATATAGCTAGTTTACTATTTTATGATTGGCGGTGCCAAGGTCGAGTCAAGCGTTCACAGTGTTAAACATGCTGATTTCCTTCTTCAAACTGTTTAACCTAAGCCTTACTAAAAATTATATTCCTGAATCTTGGTGCATTTCTGTAATGTCCCTCCACAGGGGTGGACTTATAGATCCTGGGAATTATACACCCACCACCCTTACAAGTCATACCTTTAAAGCCATGGAACATGTCAACACCAACTTTATAAATCATGACATCAATACTACTAATCTTAGCCCACTTCAGTTTGGTCATAAGGTCACTCAGACAGCTGACAATGGTTACATCATCCATACTGCCTAGCTCAGTCTGGCCAAGGCAATCAATTCTCTACCATATAATGGAATTTTTGGCCTTGAACATAAATCCTTATTTAGTATGATGGCTATCCAACTGGCTTAAAGGCAGATTGCACATGATTTGAATGTGTAAAACCTCTTTAGACAGAAAGTGACCATTGGTGTCTGCCAGAGAAATGTATGGGTTTGCTTTGCATTTAGCAATCATTTTTCAGGCCTCCCAACTGACGAGTCATTTCTAGTTTATAAAATTTGCCAGTAACCGCAAGCTGGAAGTGGCAGTTAAGTTTCTTTTTGGATACATACACCATCCAAAAAGAATTAACTAAATTATATTCCTGTTTCATAGAAAAAGAGCATCACCCACATAAGGAAGCAGAAACACACTGCACCCTCCTACTCCACTGCGGAGTTCTATACAACATAGTAATCAGTGATCAGACATCTGAGCAGCTTCCTTTCCTTTAATCATAACAGTGACTGTAATTAGAAAATCCTTCATTTTGCAAATAAGTGACAAAGGCATCTCTGCTAAAACCAAGACACACATTTTCCTCTCAATTCTACCCTAGTGAGACCTATTATAGAATATAATATTGCCACCTCCATCACCATATACATCACATTAAAAAAATGAACTTCAGAGATTCCTAAAATAGACTATCTGTGGTTTCAAAAAACCTTAGCTCTTTGTCCTCATCTTTATTCTCACACAGGTGTCTGAGGGGAGACCTGTTCCAAGCTGTTTTCAGCCTGCTTTCCTCCATGTCAAATTGTGCAGTTGCTGCCAGAAGTAGAAAGGTCAGCCATTACCAAGGAATAAAAAAAACTAGATTGAAAGATCACCCACCATCTTGCTCTGGAACAAGTCCTGCATGTCAAGCAATATGACTGTCATCCTTCAACCATAGCTTCGACAGCTGGATGGATGCCCTTTAATCTGCTCGTGAATATACAGACAGTAGCACTATTGGTAAAGGTACTAGAGTCTGAAGTTGGGTGAAGATGCACAAGGCCTCTGGTCAAACGTGATTTGTATATCCCATGTTTCTATGACAACTAATGTGTGAAAAACTTCATGCTTAGTTTATGGCACACACTGATGTACATTTTTTTTTGCCCAGTAGATAGAAAAAGTATCTGACATTTGTATCCTTCCTCCTATTCACTAACTCACCTGAAACAAGCATACTGTCAATACAATGCAACAGACACTATGACAACCAGAAGAAAATAGCAGACAATATTTCATAGAAAATTATGTAGTGAGAATATAAAAACAACTACAGACAGAAAATAAGCAAATTAATATTTGTCCTTATATGTTGCATCACTGGGGTTGGTTTAAAGGGAAGGACAAGTAATTTGTAATTAAAAAAAATAAACTGATATGTATCTGGAGTTTTCTATTTCAGCTGCAATGCCTGAAGTAACTCCTTCTGCTTAGATTCATAAGACTAGCTCCAGGCTATTTATTTGAGGTGAGATGCTGATCATCTGTGACTTGTAACAAGTGTGGTGCATGGAGCAATGCCATGATTATGCTCCAAAAAATGAGAAAAAGTTGTGTTAAGCAACTTTGACATAAAAAAGGTGCTTAACAAGCTTTCATCATGGACTCAAGTGCTGTTAACATCAGGTGTCATGCTGGGGAATGACTGATAGTTGACAGTAGCAGAAGATGCAACAGCTTTAAAAGCTGTTAGATGCTTCAATTTGCTACACAAACACTGTGGCAAAACAGTGTTTAACTGCTTTTAAAGCAATCCATTATTTAGAAGGATGCTGCTTCTTCTTGATAGTGATAAGGCATTTTACTAGCATTCAAAGGTTTGAAAGCCAGCAAAACACTTCACACACACTTTTTCTATAAATAAGTAGATGAAGCAGGAAAATGTTCATGCAATACAAACACGTATCATTAGGTCTCACAAAGCATAACCCTTATTGTGTTCCTGACATGGATTGCAAGAGTTACTTCAGCTGCAAATTGGTTATGATAGGAGACCCAAAAATAACTCTGCATACAAGTATCTACAGTTAAGACTTTGTACTGGCCCTTCAGCTATGATCAGTGACCTCACCTAATGATGTTTTCTCATAGTACATACTTGAGATGCATTTATCTATTTACCCTCTTAATTTATATGATGTAAAGGATGATGAAAAATATAGAGGTAAAACAAAAGCTCACAAAATGCCAAGTAGAAAAGTTCTGGCATAAAAGAAATAGACTGATTATTAAATAACGTATCCTTGTATACAAGGCTAAAGGGAAGGACAATCGCGCTTTTGAAAGACAGATGACATTTGAGTGAAGCTGTTCATGAATAGCTCCTTTTTTCTTAAAACTGTATATTTCCTCCAGAACAATATCTAAGAAACATTTCTTAATATTGAAGAGCACATTTTAAGGTGGTCTATTAACCTTAATAATTAGGGTTTAAGATGACTTAATCATGCTGAAAATAATCAGTGGCAAAAGCGCACACACACACTTAGCATTGTTCCTACATTATGCAGTATACCGAGTGCATATTTACCTAAAGGTGTACAAGAGCAAAGAAATAAAATATATTTTTTAATTATTAACTCTGATAAAGCATAGAACCAGATGTAGCTGTTTAACTTATAAAGCAAAGAATGAAAAAAAAACAGCAGTAATATATTATGAACAGTTTTAACAATTATATATGTTTCAAACAACAGACATACATGATTTTCTGAGAGTTATAAATTTCTAACTACTAGAAACAGAACAAGCAATGTTACCTTCACGGAAAAAAAAACACCAGATAGCTGTATAATTCCACCCATTTATTGAGTAGCATCTTTCCTGTTTTCCAATTTCATGTTACATCCTTTTATACAGAACTATTTGGCAATTTTCCATCATAATATGAACAACTCTCTTTCTAAATTAGTATGAGAATTTAAAAAAGGCATGTCAAATTTAAAGCACATTTCCCATTCGACACAAAATGTCGCTATATATATTTTTTTCTCTGCTGGCTTGCAAGGTACTGGGAGATTAGCGATGACAAGAATTTCACAAATCCATTTCCATCTTGTTTTTCACTAATTAAATGCATTCAAATGATGTCAGCTTCTCTAGAACCATGAGTGTTGTATGCCAGTCTTTGGTTAGATTAGAAACTTCCAGATGACTATTACGTAAGCAAGCTTGTGTTCTACTGAATAAATCAGAGTGCATGTTTTTGATTGGTTGGCTACTGTGGGTGTAGGCTATATTTTGATTGGCCAGATTCTGCAGGGGAAGAGACTTGCAGATTATAAGTACTGTGAGTTTGGAACTCTTACTGCTGGGTTGCTGAAAGTGCTGCAATGTCCACCTGAGCTACCACTAATGGAGACAGATGGGACTTTAGTTTAACATCTTATCTGAAGGATGGTTCATCCAAGAATGTAACACATAATAATCCATCATAATATGTAAGCAGGAAAAGAGCCTAGTCTGCAATAGTTAGGGAAACCTCTACATTTTTGTTGTTTAGCATATAAATTTCACTGCCTTCTCTGTCTCAGCTTAGTTGCATTATTGTAGTTGATTTTTTTTGGCTTGAATCTTCTACATTGCTTATACTTCATTATCCTGATATGTATTCGTAAGCCTTAGGGATCAAAGCTCATTTTATTAACTTAACCCCAGTTTTAATACTGTGCATATTTAATACTCTGCATTTCTTAGCATACTGCATTCTGATAAAACTAACTGCATACTATTATTTATCTGGCACATGTCTGATGTTTATCTTACTGATTGCACTTAAGCTATATCTATGCATTTGTGCTCTGTTGCTGGTCATACTGAGCAGAAACTGTCATTCATTTAACAGCCTGTTCTTAAACAGTTAGCACTACAAAAATACTATTGCATTATTTCAAAAAGAAGAAATTGTCTGCCTATTAACTTACTGACTACAGTTTATCTGCTTGCATCAGTTTTATTCTGACTAAAGTTAAGTTTAAGCTGACTAAAGTTAAGTTTAAGCGGACTAATGTTAAGTTTAAGCTGACTAATGTTAAGTTTAAGCTGACTAAAGCGACTATGTTTAAGCTGACTAATATTAGGCTGCAGTCACTATTTCGTTTTGTAGATTTAGCATTTTTGTTAATTACTGGTAAAATATAATGCAATATTGCAGACTTGCTAATACTACAAGAAATGTTGTACTGTTGTCATAAAATGACTAATGTCAAGTAAAATAATAAAATGACAAAAGTTGAAGTACTACAAAAACTTTTAATAAAACTCATACTCATTGCATGGCAAATGCCTTTCAAAGAGATGAATCACTAAGATATGCGAGTTATACTAAATGTTTTTGTAGTACTAGAACATTTTATTATGATTTTGTACTGTTGCCAATTACTGAAGCTAGTTATATAGAAAACAAACTCAATTATGTTAGGAAATGATTGCAGTTTTTGATCATTGCTGTTATTGTTACGACTTGCTCTACTGTTACAGCATTTAAAACTACTGCTTTTGGATTACACTATGATATACTTTTGCTTGATCTGCAGTTACTCTACTTGTAGCTATTATATGTAGCAATTGCTCTACTGTTACTATACCTGTAGCCATTGTGGTAGACTGTTGCTCATCGATACTAGTCAAATAGAGATCAAATTAAATTTCAACTTGGGACCAGCAGACAACTGTGCTATGTTGCCTGCAGGTGGGTTGGAGAGAGGGGTGGTGCAGCACCCACACTTATTTTATTGGTAGTTAATGGGCATGTGCAGGGGATGGATCTACTTTGGAAGCTCAAACTTTCAAAACTTTGAACTTCATATGGTCAAGACAATAACATTTTGGAAGTCCAAAACTTCAATAAAAGAATAAATGCAGATTTTTTTTGTATGTTTATGCAGGGGTACAAGGCCTACTGTACCAGCCATACCCCCTGCTAATTAAATATACCGACTCCAAGATCATAATACAGGGAAGAGAATGGTAAATACTCTGTTCTGCACTGTAGGGAGATTTGCATTTCTACACTTCGATTTTATGGTCTTGACTGTATGAAGTCCATAGTTCTGAAACGTCGAGCTTCCAAAGTAGACCTGCAGGGGATAGGGCAGAAAAAGGAAATTCTCATACCACCCTGATGTCTGTCTAAATGGTGGCTGCTCTTTGTGATGATGAAATGAATGTGTCATTTTTCTGGAGGTGTTCATGATCAGCACACAATGGGGTCATTAAAGAGAAAAAAAAGTATTTCTCTCTTACACTCCTGTATAAAATTACTATTTGTTGAAACTTCTTTTAATAAATGCAATACAGCATACTTCTTAGGTGTCTCACCGTATACCTCTAATATAGGTTCATAGGTTGGTACTAGGCTATTGGCCCTAGGGCCTATACAAGCCTAGCCATAACAATTCCCTGGCTATTTCTTCCCACACTATTTACTTCCCTGGACCCCTGTCTAGCAGAGTGACTGACATGATCCCTGGGGTGAATTTCCTTTCTCCCATCCAATCGTCAAAGTCTGGGGAGTCTCTGGGTCAGGAACCTATCCCTCCAGCATGTTTGGTTTATTGTAATGACAAGGTTTAGATCCCTGGAGCATGTGGCTCTGAGGGATGGAATTTCTTTAAGTGTAGCATGCCCAACAGCTCTGGGTTTGACCTGGCCTTGTATGTTAAGCAGAGATCGCCTCTGAGTAGACGATATGTGACGGAGTATAGCTGGAGTTTAAGGTGGTCAGCGTAGGGCATCTGCTTTAGACCTGTGATTCTTTTACTGATGTACTTCTGTGGCCTTTCTAGTTGTTGCAGATGTCTTCAGAGGTACATACCGAATGGGGCATTGTATTCTATAATGGGTCTAATGAAGGATGAGTACAATGGCAGTACATCAGAACTGTGTGCGTGGAAGCAATGGAGAAAGGAAGATAAAGAAGTACTTTAACCACCTGCTTCAAGGATTCTGATGGGGATGTCCACATTAAGAATCTGTTTCGTTAAACGTAAGCAGAACTAGGGTGTTCCCTAGATGTGCGCAGACCTCTATATGGATGCTATCAGGGCCTCAGGATTTGCCTCACACCTGCAAATCCAATACTGCCCTTAACATTTTTAGTAATGCCAATACTGCCCTTAACCTTTTTAGTAATGCCTGCTTCAAGACTTTCTTTTTGCTCTGTTATTAGGATAGGAAGTTCTCTTATATAGATAATTATCAATACTTTCCTCTTGGTTAAGGCTGGACTGGAGGGGGGATAGTATACAATTCTAAATGGTTTTGTCTTGAGACTTAATATACCAGTTGGAGCCAATTGAAATGTATTATCCTCTATCACAGATTTTAGTAATCATCCTTATGGTTGGTTTCTTGATATTTACAACTAACATTATTTTAAAGCCTTTGAAGTGGCAGCAGAATATACAGTTCTCATGGATAGATGTTTGAATATTAACTTAAGATCTAGCTGATTTTGGAAGTATTAATTTTCTAATTCTCTCTCTCTCCTATCATGTAGGGGTCTAGGTTATAACTGAAGGCTTCTTAGATCTTTAATAAATCCATATGATGCTTTACACTTTCATCTTGGATTTGAGTGAAATCAGCTTGCATCAGAGCTCTGGCTTTGGCATTAAAACTGGCTGAAGAATTTACTTTTTTCTCTAACCAGATTACAAACTGTTTCCTAACATATATCTCATAAACCTCCAGTGTTTAGGGACATACCCCTGTGACTCCTCACTTAAGTAAGCTACAGACGAGCATGATATGATAGGGTGAAAGGATAGATAGCCGGTATTACTGTACTTTTACTATACAAACCCTATCCACTCAAGACTATTAATTATATCTTGAAGAGTAAAGTTTATCCTCTGTCTGCAGGGTTTTCCAGGTTTACTTCTTTAATATCCTAACACCCTTCCTACTTAATCCAGCATTTAATAAATTTACCCGTGTGAATGGGTGCTTTGTTCTGGGATATCTCTCCCCCAGACACTTTGTCAAATGATGCAAGTTCCAGTCTCCATAATTAATGCTGTTCCCTCTGCAAAGGCCATTATATATGCTTGTATCTGGTTTAATTCAAGCAGGTTTAGGCAGAGGTAAATGAAGGTTAGTAAAAGATTAAAATCTCGCCTCCCATTACTTTTAGCTTTGTCCAGATTAATTGCACTAAGAGGTTGAGATGAATGAACCAGGGTATAACCCCCCCCTTCCACAGTCTTTGCGAGCTTCCACATTTAGTTTCATTTCCTGCAGTGCTACCAACTCTGGCCCAGCTTTTTGTTTTAATAACCGTGAATTCCCTGTCTTTCTTTAATGTGTCATGAATACATTCCAGGAACGTAAAACCCTGATTGTTTTATGATGGGGCTGTACTACTATACCATGTTTTGCAGTTAGTAATTAATGCAGTGATCTCTGGGGCCTCAAACAGTTTTGTCAGCTGACTTAAAACTGAAAAAAAAAACAAACAGTACAGGAATTACCCATTCAAAACACTTAAATGTTGCCTGTGATATAAATAGGACCTGCTGGAGAGACCGGTATATATCAGAGACTACTCCTTCGAAACAGGCTCCCCATTCATGTGAAACAGAGTTCCTCCCTAACCTGATTCAGGTGTAACTTGTACATTTGGATGGAAAACAGGGAATTCATCCCTGGTTTGGCATCTTCGTCACTAATAGACACTGGCAGTCTGTAAACGGTTTATCTCCGAGCTCCTGCTCGCACTTATCAAGGGTACAAGAACTTGTCAGAGCTTTGGGATGCATGGCTAAGCTTAAAAAAGCCCTTTTGCTTGTTAGCCTAGTAAACGCCAATGATGCAGTACATACACACTAAACAGTAATTGTGTCCTTGTATTTAAGATGTGTATAGTCATCTCCTTTGGCAAAAACAAAGTGCCCACAAATTACCACATAGGTGGTAATCCATTAAGTACGGAAGAAGTAATTAGAGACCTGGGGACCCAAGTTGATAGCAATCACTCATTTGACAACCACGTGGCCAAAGTGGTTAGAAAAACATTTTATATAGCCCACCTCATCATGAAGGGATTCACATCTAGATCAGGGGATCGGGGGGGGGGGTCATCGTGCCTCTTTACTCATCCCTCATCAGGCCCATAATTGAGTACAATGCCCCTTTTGGGATATACCTTACAAGACACCTGCAGCAACTGGAAAGACCCCAAAAGTACCTCACCAAGAGGATCAAAGGGCTCAAACACATACCATATGCTGCCCGGTTAAAGAAACTCCAGCTCTACTCAGTGGCATACCACCTGCTCAGAGGCGATATCTGTGCCTGATGTATAAAGCCATGTCCAACACGGAATTAATGGACGTGCTGCACCTCAAAAAATCCAAATCCCATCGAGCTACGTGCTCGAGAGACTTGAAGCTCAGCACTGAAATAAATAGGACATGCTGGAGGGACAGATTCATAACCCAGAGGCTCCCTTCACTCTGGAATAAACTCCCAGTCCAGGTTAGGCAGAGTCCCTCATTGACTCTCTTCAAGAGGAATCTTGATGAGTGGATGGGGGATCATAGGTTTACCCCGAGTATCACTTCTGTGTCACTATTAGACAGAGGCACAGTATACTAACCTCGAAAAAGGGCATAGCAAAATTAATTTAAAATGGGTAGCGAAAGCCAAACACACTCTGGCTAGGCTTATAAATGCCCTAGGGCAGATAGCCTAGTATGAACCTATGAACCTATAAGAGTTGCAAACAACAATACTTTTTGTTAATGGAGATGTATTTGTATCTTTCCAAAATACTTACCATTTCTCAACAGCTAATACCTGAAGTCCATCTAACAGATATTCTTAGTAATAAACTGTTCCTTCAGGTAAACAAGTTATTGCACCACCACTGCTCTTAAGCTCAATTTTGTACACTTTACCCACATTAAAATGGTCTGCAAGGGCCTTTCCTTTTTGCAGTACCCATATTTAAGGCATCGCCCACCACACACACCCTTTCTTTTATTTTCTCTAAATTGCTACAATTCAGGGAAAGAGGGTAAAGTTACAAAAAAAATTAAATGGCTCCATATTTCTGTAGAAGAAAGAATATACTAAAATGCAGCCATGTAATCATCACTACAATACGTAATGCCAATGTCAAATCCCCACTTGAACTAGTCTCTCCTCGTCGTATCTGCTTTTCCCTACCAACTCTTCGTCCTCCTTGTACTTGCTCTAGCAAACTGTATTCATACTGTACTCCTTGGTGTAATATTCATTAAACCTTTTAATTGTTAAACTATATTCATACTGTCCTCCTTAGTGTAATATTCACTAAACCTTTTAATTGTTAAACTGTATTCATACTGTCCTCCTTAGTGTAATATTCGCTAAACCTTTTGTTAAACTGTATTCATACTGTACTCCTTAGTGTAATATTCTCTAAACCTTGTAATTGTTATAAACTGTATTCATACTGTAGTCCTTAGTGTAATATTCGCTAAACCTTTTAATTGTTAAAATGTATTCATACTGTACTCCTTAGTGTAATATTCTCTAAACCTTTTAATTGTTAAACTGTATTCATACTGTACTCCTTGGTGTAATATTCGCTAAACCATTTAATTGTTAAACTGTATTCATACTGTACTCCTTACTGTAATATTCTCTAAACCTTTTAATTGTTATACTGTATTCATACTGTACTCCTTACTGTAATATTCCCTAAACCTTTTAATTGTTAAACTGTATTCATACTATCCTCCTTAGTGTAATATTCTCTAAACCTTTTAATTGTTAAACTGTATTCATACTATCCTCCTTAGTGTAATATTCTCTAAACCTTTTAATTGTTAAACTGTATTCATACTATCCTCCTTGGTGTAATATTCCCTAAACCTTTTAATTGTTAAACTGTATTCATACTATCCTCCTTAGTGTAATATTCGCTAAACCTTTTAATTGTTAAACTGTATTCATACTGTCCTCCTTAGTGTAATATTCGCTAAACCTTTTAATTGTTAAACTGTATTCATACTGTCCTCCTTAGTGTAATATTCGCTAAACCTTTTAATTGTTAAACTGTATTCATACTGTCCTCCTTAGTGTAATATTCGCTAAACCTTTTAATTGTTATACTGTATTCATAATGTGCACCTTAGTGTAATATTCGCTAAACCTTTTAATTGTTAAACTGTATTCATAATGTCCTCCTTAGTGTAATATTCTCTAAACCTTTTAATTGGTATTTGGTCTTTGCTATAAACTGTTTTCATTTTATTTATTTACATATGCATTGTTCTGCTGTACACAGAATTTTGACTTGTACTGTATTTCTCTGACCCTACTTGAATATTTTGTAAATATCATAATTACTTGTATTATTTCGGGAGCTTTTCTCCTTGGGTCTCCACTGAAAATGTGCCCCTGGCTCAGTTGGACTAACCGGTTAACAAATGTCAATCAATAATTATTTTGATCAGCCCACACTAACTCCATGTATTCTTTATGAACTCTCCAGTTAGATTTGAACACAAAAATCTGGCACTGGGCCATTTTTTTCTAGATGCGTATTGTTTCAGTGCCACTAGTTATATATCTTAATTGGTTCATAAGTATATTCTAAGCTAATAACCATTCGGACATTCATAAATGTAGATGCAAAAGTATGCTGTGGGCTATACTTTCCTTAGAAGTTACTTTAAGGGGTGTATGTTACTTAGGGCATGATTTAATAGAGGATTCTGTCCATCATAAACATAGTCATCAGACAGCAGGGAATTTCTGATCCACTGGTCCAGGTCACACTTGAATAAGGTTATGGAAGGACTCTTTCTCATGTATGGGAATCCTAATTCCATAGAATGGGAATTCTCAGAGATAAATACCTGTCCCTCAGACTTATCCTATTTAAATCTCAAGCAAATTTAAATCCTATTTTATTTTGTGGATATGCAAAAGGTCTATCAGGGCATGTTCCAAGGATACCTTATGTGCCAGGAATAAATCACTTCTCAGCAGTCTGTAAAAAACAAAGTATAGGGACAGGGTTTTGCATTTATGCCTTGTAGTCTTTTTGTAAAGAAACTGTGTGGACATTCCAGGTGCATGTGCTTGGTTAGGTACATAGCAAAAGATGCTTTATACTCAACAATGGGTGTAATGAGTTCTGAGTGGTGCAATGACTTCGCTGGACTTGGATGCCATGCCCTACTGAAAAGTTGAGTGACAAAGATTTTCTTGCTACCTATACAAGTCCCTAAATTCCTGAATCTGAATCTACTTTTATGGGTGTTATATTGGTGAGGTAGCTTCCTGGGGTGGCAGACTTTTCAAGAAATACTATTATGCATTTCTTGTCATTGAGTTTTAAGCCATGGCTTTGGCACCAATCAACTGTCTGTATTAGATCTTCCTGTAAAATGTTAATGTCTTTTGGGGGTTTCTATGACTACTCCCAGCTTTCAATTATCTGCAAACTTGGTAAGCCTGAGGCCCTTGATGTTGGCCTTAACTTCCAAAGAATAGATCCAGCACAAAGCCCTGGGGGACTTCACTGGTGACTGGTCTCTTCATGGTGGTGACCTCTCTCCAGTCCTAACTTCTTGCGTGCTGAGGTGCAGTTGGTTCTTCAGTGGGTTGCATGGGGTTCCATGCTTAATTCCATGAGTTTATTTACAATGACCAAGGGAAGTATTGTATCAAATGCCTTAGCTAGGTCAAGGTGATTGGCAGTATGCACCATTTTGCCCTCAACCAATGCCTTGATCTTCTCACCAGGTTCAGTAGGCATGACCTGCCTTTGACGAAACCAAACTGAGTTGGTTTGAGTGACTGAAGGTTTCATATGTCATGTTAATCATTCCATGATAAATTCTTTCCATGGCTTTGTATAAGATACTTTTAAGAGCAATGATCTAATAATGGCCTTCCCTTGTGCAGAGGGCTGACTGTTGCACTGCTCTGAGTGGCATACAGCCTGTTTGGAGACTATGGTTGAATAGTGACTCCAGTGGCCATGATTGATCATATTTCTGGTTATTTATGATGCATCCTGGTATATTACTGTGGCCTACTGAAGCTGTATTCTTGGCCTTAAAGAGTGCTTTTAAGCTCTGCTCACTACTGATATTTGGAGGGGTTCTGTTAGAGGATCCTGGGGGCAAGCTGGGGTGGTAAAGTTGGAGCTCAATTTGTCAGCCAGAATATTTGCCTATTCAGTTTGATGAGAATTTTTATCATTATGCGTGTTATACTTCCTAATTTTTGCTAGGATATTTTTCTTTTGTTGTACAACCTATTTAATTTTGGTTAGTCATGGACTTGCTTCTGGTAGGCAAATCCAACTCTATGCAATCTGACATGGATGTACAGAGCTTCTAGGCATAATTCTGCATAGGCTGCTGTATTATCTGCGTTGAAATTTTATGAGGTTATTGGCTAATAAAAGGTAGCTTGCCTTAGAATGTGACAGGATTTACTGGGGTCACAGAACTGATTTTTATTTTGAGGAAATTGCTTTGTAGTTCTACCTTACCAGTGAGAAGATGATACTGAGGGGTGTGGAGAGGGATACAGCATACTCCCATGTTTGTGAGTGCTAGGTTCACTATGTTTGTACCTCTTGTATGCATAAGTACTATCTGGTCCAAGATGTTTGTGTTTCAAAATCTAGGAATCTCTCCACCTGCAAATTTGGGGTAGGAATCCAACTTTATAGATGGACAATTAAGTCCACTATGAGTATGGCATTTGGATGAATAGGGAGTGCCTTCAATAGGTCTAAGGATGAAGCATGGGTTTCATGTGTTCTGTGACAATGTGAGGTATTGACAACTGTGCCAGGAGAAATAGATGGAATTTTGTAAAGAATGATATGTCAATTTGTATATCAAATGGATTTGTACAGATGCTTGTGTTGAAAAATGTATTTGTAAAGCTACTTGCGTTAAAATAATGTACTAACAATGGGTCCTGACTGTACTGTAACTGATTAAATGTGTATATCGTAACACAGGATACTGGAACAGTAGAGGTTAATCTCAGCCCAGCTAACTATGAAAAAATAGTAAGAAATTAAGTTACTTAAATAACTTAATTTAAGACAAAGGTGGTATCTTACAGTTCTGACTGCAACCAGAGACTAAACGTCTGTGCCAGAGAATGGATTATTAGCTCCTGTAGGTAGTGTAAGTGTTTTATGGTTTTATAGCTTCCAGATGCTGTAACACATCTCAGCAAAGCTGTGTGTATGGTAACGTGCTAAATTCTGGTTCAGTTTCTAGCAATGGGGGTAGCACTGGAACCAGAAGTCATATGACCAGATGAACATGATGCTTTAATACCAGATGAGAGAATCCTCAGAGCACACTGTTTTTGGAACCTGACAATGTAAGACCCCTCACCTACTTTATCTTGCCGTGCTCTAGTAAGTGAACCAGGGAACAAGTACATCAGTCAGGAAAATAGTGCGATTAGTTAAGCACTGTTATTCTGCATCTGTGAGAATCTGTTCATCTGTGTTATTTTAATATTTCCTGTGATTGAAACTTTGTTGTTTATTGTAAATAGATATTTAGTATTTTCATGTTCTTTTATTTATTAAATAGTTTTAAACTTTTCATTATGGCTTGGCCTTAAGAGATTTTAAACTGAGATGACTCGCATCTATTTGGTGACTTTTTGGCCACTCCTGAAAGTCTTAATGCCCTGCCAAACAGTATCATTTGTATTACTATTAATGTCACTCAGTATAATTGCATACCCTTACAAGATCCTTACAGTAGCTGGCTTTGCAGTATCTGATGGCAATGTAACCACATTATAGTCTGGGAAAAAGGGTGCATATGACTGTTGCACTTTTCTTATTATTGTCATGATTGAGTTTTTTCTATATGACTATTTAAGCTGTCTTCATCAATTCCAATATATAGTTTGTACATTGTCAGAAGACAAGTTATTGAAATGTAGTTTTTAAGATGGCTTGTAAGTTCAAGGTAAAGGAGGAGTATCATTTTTCCTACCGTTAACTATGGTCAGTATTTTTTTGGGATGCACTTACAAGTAGTTCACACACAGGGCTATATTGTTGTGTAAAGATGTTAATACTTTCAGCCAAAATTTAGGTACTGCATCTTGGCCTGGGGTTTTCCAATTAGGAACTTTTAATTTTGTTTGAATTTCTCTACCAGTTACTTCATCCCATTTGATACCCTGTACATTTGAACTTCTGTTTCTTTTGTTTATCCATCCAGCATCTTTATTATGCTCAGAGTCTTCATAAATATTTCTCCATTGAGTCAATTTCATCTTTGGTGGTTTTCTATTAATTTTATTACACAATTCTCTATAAAAACTTTGAGCAATCAATGAAGTGCTTATTTTGTATTTTCCTTTATATTTATCTGCATATCTTCTAAGTTCTGCTATGCTGACATCTTCAGTTTACTTGCAATAGTGTATGCATGATAGATCCTGGTCTGTTCTAATACTTGCATTAGTTTAATCAAGTCTATCTTTCTAAGTAACATTTACACATTTAATGTTTTTGAATATCAATAAAATTGGCATTATACTGATGTTTATGTAATGTATTTACTGAAACAAAATTATAAAATGTGATGTAAACACTGATTTCATTAAATATCCTGTTGCTCATTATATGGGAACTCATTTGCCCATGACTTCCCGACACTGCCTGTATCAGAGTTGCCATTTCCTGCTCCTTCTCTTGCTATACAACTCCAGCTGAACCTTTGTACTGGCTTCCTACTGAAGGCTTGAAAGCATCATTACATGTCTTACCACTTCATGTGTTTCTCCTTATTTTGGGAACTCATTCTTCCACCATGCTGTGAAAAACTGTTAAACATTCTACACTAAATCCCTCACTTTGAACGTATTCCATAACTTCAGCTTCTATATATTAACCTCTGCCTTTCTGTTCTACATTCCCCTGATGTGCTATTTTTTGTATTGCAAAATCTTCCATATATGGGTGCCACTGTCAGTATTTCTCATCAAATATCTTTGCAGCCTCTTTTTTATACTGATTACTGTGGCTTTATCCTTTTCATAAATATTGCATCATATCAGGTCTCTTCTTTCCAAAGACCATATTTCCTTTTTATACCATTCAAATATTTCCTGGGTATTTTTCTATTTTGCACTGCCTGTCACTTATCTGGCTGCCTAAAGTTTGTCTGTTAATTTTTCAACTTAAACTTTCTGAATACCGCCAGTCTGGAAATGCTGAGCTTCTTGCATATTAATATGTAATTTCTTCTTTATCCTCAATAGACCAGTCTATCATCTTTATAGGCCTTCTTTGGATGGTCAATTTTTTATGTTTTTTTTGTTTGTGGACTAACACTCACATCTACAACAGGGGGCCTGGATAAACCCCACTATAGAAGTTCTTCCACGTCTTGAGGATTCTACACTGCTACTATTTCCAGTCCCGGCACCAGTGTGCACAAGGATTTGATACTTTCCCTGTGACTTGTGCACCCAGCTATCCTTTTTTTTATTTACAATTTACCTTTCTCCATGTTATATGCTATACAAGATGCACTCAAGTATCAGAGTAGTCTTGGTTAGATTTTGAGAAAACAGTGTCCACCTTGTGATGGTTCTCACCAAGACTTGAGCAAGAATTCAGTTCCAGCAATACTATTGCCTTTTCTTGCAGATTTCATCCTCTCTCCATTTGGACCCTGAAATAAATGTGATGTGTATGTATATAAAGAAAACAAAATGAAAATAATAAAATAATTCAAATGAGCACTCCTAATATAGTGATCACTACAAGTCAAGATTTCTAAGGCAGTAAAATATAAATAAAATAGAAATTAAAATATTTACCACAACATGTACATTTTGCCTTTACCCTTCCAGTATAGGACTATGACCTACAACCACACTTTCTAAGCAGTCTAATTCCAAGGACACACTACCCTGGAATAAAGACATTATTTTTCCTGACAAAACACATTTTCACTCATATTTGCTTTT